>NW_025725779.1:0-300000 GCF_021461395.2 Schistocerca americana | reverse complement strand
TTCGAAAATGTAGACTCACAGGAGAACGACCATAAGGTGCCCGAGGCAGCAATAGACCCTTGGAGACAAGTCGGCTGGAGGCCGATGTATTGAATCTCGACGCAATTTGAGAGTTCCATCGTCATTAGGCGGCCCTGAACGTTACAATTAACTGTCATTTTGGCGTCGGATTCGTAAATCTAGACTTACAAGAGAACGACCATAAAGTGCCCGAGGCAGCATTAGACCCTTGGAGACAAGTCGGCTGGAGGACGATGTATTGGATCGCGACGCAATTTGAGTGTTCCATCGTCATTAGGAGGCCCTGAATGTTACAATTAACTATCATTTTTGCGTCGGATTCGATAATCTAAACTCACAGGAGAACGACCATAAGGTGCCCGAGGCAGCAATAGACCCTTGGATACAAGTCGGCTGGAGGCCGATGTATTGAATCTCGACGCAATTTGAGTGTTCCATCATCATTACAAGCCCTGAACGTTACAATTAACTATAATTTTTGCGTCGGATTCGAAAATCTAGACTCACAGGAGAACGACCATAAGGTGCCTGAGGCAGCAATAGACCCTTGGAGACAAGTCGGCTGGAGGCCGATATATTGAATCTCGACGCAATTTGAGTGTTCCATCGGCATTAGGAGGCCCTGAACGTTACAATTAAATATCATTTTTGCGTCGGGTTCGAAAATCTAGACTCACAGGAGAACGACCATGAGGTGCCCGAGGCAGCAATAGACCCTTCCTTGGAGACAAGTCGGCTGGTGGACGATGTATTGAATCTCGACGCAATTTGAGTGTCCCATCGTCATTAGGAGGCCCTAAACGTTACAATTAACTATCATTTTTTCGTCGGATTCGATAATCTAAACTCACAGGGGAACGACCATACGGTGCCCGAGGCAGCTATTGACCCTTGGAGACAAGTCGGCTGGAGGCCGATGTATTGAATCTCGACGCAATTTGAGTGTCCCATCGTCATTAGAAGGCCCTGAACGTTACAATTAACTATCATTTATGCGTCGGATTCGAAAATCTACTCACAGGAGAAGTTCATACGGTGCTCGATACAGCAATATCCGCTTGGAGACAATTCCGCTGGAGCCCGATGTATTGAATCTCGACGCAATTTGAGAGTTCCATCGGCATTAGGAGGCCATGAACGTTACAATTAACTATCATTTTTGCGTCGGATTCGAAAATCTAGACTTACAAGAGAACGACCATAAGGTGCCCGAGGCAGCATTAGACCCTTGGAGACAAGTCGGCTGCAGGACGATGTATTGAATATCGACGCAATTTGAGTGTTCCATCGTCATTAGGAGGCCCTAAACGTTACAATTAACTATAACTTTTGCGTCGGATTCGATAATCTAAACTCACAGGAGAACGACCATAAGGTGCCCGAGGCAGCATTAGACCCTTGGAGACAAGTCGGCTGGAGGACGATGTATTGAATCTCGACGCAATTTGAGTGTCCCATCGTCATTACAAGGCCCTAAAGGTTACAATTAACTATCATTTTTGCGTCGGATTCGATAATCTAAACTCACAGGTGAACGACCATAAGGTGCTCGAGGCAGCAATAGACCCTTGGAGACAAGTCGGCTGGAGGCCGATGTATTGAATCTCGACGCAATTTGAGTGTCCCATCGTCATTAGAAGGCCCTGAACGTTACAATTAACTATCATTTATGCGTCGGATTTGAAAATCTACTCACAGGAGAAGTTCATACGGTGCTCGATACAGCAATATCCGTTTGGAGACAATTCCGCTGGAGGCCGATGTATTGAATCTCGACGCAATTTGAGAGTTCCATCGGCATTAGGAGGCCATGAACGTTACAATTAACTATCATTTTTGCGTCGGATTCGAAAATCTAGACTTACAAGAGAACGACCACAAGGTGCCCGAGGCAGCATTAGACCCTTGGAGACAAGTCGGCTGGAGGACGATGTATTGAATCTCGACGCAATTTGAGTGTCCCATCGTCATTACAAGGCCCTAAACGTTACAATTAACTATCATTTTTGCGTCGGATTCGATAATCTAAACTCACAGGTGAACGACCATAAGGTGCTCGGGGCAGCAATAGACCCTTGGAGACAAGTCGGCTGGAAGCCGATGTATTGAATCTCGACGCAATTTGAGTGTTCCATCGTCATTACAAGCCCTGAACGTTACAATTAACTATCATTTTTGCGTCGGATTCGAAAATCTAGATTCACAGGAGAACGACCATAAGGTGCCCGAGGCAGCAATAGACCCTTCCTTGGAGACAAGTCGGCTGGAGGACGATGTATTGAATCTCGACGCAATTTGAGTGTCCCATTGTCATTAAAAGGCCCTAAACGTTACAATTAACTATCATTTTTGCGTCGGATTCGATAATCTAAACTCACAGGGGAACGACCATACGGTGCCCGAGGCAGCTATTGACCCTTGGAGACAAGTCGGCTGGAGGCCGGTGTATTGAATCTCGACGCAATTTGAGTGTCCCATCGTCATTAGAAGGCCCTGAACGTTACAATTAACCATCATTTATGCGTCGGATTCGAAAATCTACTCACAGGAGAAGTTCATACGGTGCTCGAGACAGCAATATCCCCTTGGAGACAATTCCGCTGGAGGCCGATGTATTGAATCTCGACGCAATTTGAGAGTTCCATCGGCATTAGGAGGCAGCAATAGACCCTTGGAGACAAGTCGGCTGGAGGACGATGTATTGAATCTCGACGCAATTTGAGAGTTCCATCGTCATCAGGAGGCGCTGAACGTTACTATTCACTATCATTTTTGCGTCGGATTCGAAAACCTAGACTTACAGGAGAAGGATGATATGGTGCCCGAGGCAGCAACAGACCCTTGGAGACAAGTCGGCTGGAGGCCGATGTATTGAATCTCGACGCAATTTGAGTGTTCCATCGTCATTACAAGGCCCTGAACGTTACAATTAACTATCATTTTTGCGTCGGATTCGAAAATCTAGACTCACAGGAGAACGACCATAAGGTGCCCGAGGCAGCAATAGACCCTTGGAGACAAGTCGGCTGGAGGCCGATGTATTGAATCTCGACGCAATTTGAGAGTTCCATCGTCATTAGGGGGCCCTGAACGTTACAATTAACTGTCATTTTGGCGTCGGATTCGTAAATCTAAACTTACAAGAGAACGACCATAAAGTGCCCGAGGCAGCATTAGACCCTTGGAGACAAGTCGGCTGGAGGACGATGTATTGGATCGCGACGCAATTTGAGTGTTCCATCGTCATTAGGAGGCCCTGAATGTTACAATTAACTATCATTTTTGCGTCGGATTCGATAATCTAAACTTACAGGAGAACGACCATAAGGTGCCCGAGGCAGCAATAGACCCTTGGAGACAAGTCGGCTGGAGGCCGATGTATTGAATCTCGACGCAATTTGAGTGTTCCATCATCATTACATGCCCTGAACGTTACAATTAACTATAATTTTTGCGTCGGATTCGAAAATCTAGACTCACAGGAGAACGACCATAAGGTGCCCGAGGCAGCAATAGACCCTTGGAGACAAGTCGGCTGGAGGCCGATGTATTGAATCTCGACGCAATTTGAGTGTTCCATCGGCATTAGGAGGCCCTGAACGTTACAATTAACTATCATTTTTGCGTCGCGTTCGAAAATCTAGACTCACAGGAGAACGACCATAAGGTGCCCGAGGCAGCAATAGACCCTTCCTTGGAGACAAGTCGGCTGGAGGACGATGTATTGAATCTCGACGCAATTTGAGTGTCCCATCGTCATTAGGAGGCCCTAAACGTTACAATTAACTATCATTTTTTCGTCGGATTCGATAATCTAAACTCACAGGGGAACGACCATACGGTGCCCGAGGCAGCTATTGACCCTTGGAGACAAGTCGGCTGGAGGCCGATGTATTGAATCTCGACGCAATTTGAGTGTCCCATCGTCATTAGAAGGCCCTGAACGTTACAATTAACTATCATTTATGCGTCGGATTCGAAAATCTACTCACAGGAGAAGTTCATACGGTGCTCGATACAGCAATATCCGCTTGGAGACAATTCCGCTGGAGGCCGATGTATTGAATCTCGACGCAATTTGAGAGTTCCATCGGCATTAGGAGGCCATGAACGTTACAATTATCTATCATTTTTGCGTCGTATTCGAAAATCTAGACTTACAAGAGAACGACCATAAGGTGCCCGAGGCAGCATTAGACCCTTGGAGACAAGTCGGCTGCAGGACGATGTATTGAATATCGACGCAATTTGAGTGTTCCATCGTCATTAGGAGGCCCTAAACGTTACAATTATCTATAACGTTTGCGTCGGATTCGATAATCTAAACTCACAGGAGAACGACCATAAGGTGCCCGAGGCAGCATTAGACCCTTGGAGACAAGTCGGCTGGAGGACGATGTATTGAATCTCGACGCAATTTGAGTGTCCCATCGTCATTACAAGGCCCTAAACGTTACAATTAACTATCATTTTTGCGTCGGATTCGATAATCTAAACTCACAGGTGAACGACCATAAGGTGCTCGAGGCAGCAATAGACCCTTGGAGACAAGTCGGCTGGAGGCCGATGTATTGAATCTCGACGCAATTTGAGTGTTCCATCGTCATTACAAGCCCTGAACGTTACAATTAACTATCATTTTTGCGTCGGATTCGAAAATCTAGATTCACAGGAGAACGACCATAAGGTGCCCGAGGCAGCAATACACCCTTCCTTGGAGACAAGTCGGCTGGACGACGATGTATTGAATCTCGACGCAATTTGAGTGTCCCATTGTCATTAAAAGGCCCTAAACGTTACAATTAACTATCATTTTTGCGTCGGATTCGATAATCTAAACTCACAGGGGAACGACCATACGGTGCCCGAGGCAGCTATTGACCCTTGGAGACAAGTCGGCTGGAGGCCGGTGTATTGAATCTCGACGCAATTTGAGTGTCCCATCGTCATTAGAAGGCCCTGAACGTTACAATTAACCATCATTTATGCGTCGGATTCGAAAATCTACTCACAGGAGAAGTTCATACGGTGCTCGAGACAGCAATATCCCCTTGGAGACAATTCCGCTGGAGGCCGATGTATTGAATCTCGACGCAATTTGAGAGTTCCATCGGCATTAGGAGGCAGCAATAGACCCTTGGAGACAAGTCGGCTGGTGGCCGATGTATTGAATCTCGACGAAATTTGAGTGTTCCATCGTCATTACAAGCCCTGAACGTTACAATTAACTATCATTTTTGCGTCGGATTCGAAAATCTAGATTCACAGGAGAACGACCATAAGGTGCCCGAGGCAGCAATACACCCTTCCTTGGAGACAAGTCGGCTGGAGGCCGATGTATTGAAACTCGACGCAATTTGAGTGTTCCATCGGCATTAGGAGGCCCTGAACGTTACAATTGACTATCATTTTTGCGTCGGATTCGAAAACCTAGACTTACAAGAGAACGACCATAAAATGCCCGAGGCAGCATTAGACCCTTGGAGACAAGTCGGCTGGAGGACGATGTATTGGATCGCGACGCAATTTGAGTGTTCCATCGTCATTAGGAGGCCCTGAATGTTACAATTAACTATCATTTTTGCGTCGGATTCGATAATCTAAACTCACAGGAGAACGATCATAAGGTGCCCGAGGCAGCAATAGACCCTTGGAGACAAGTCGGCTGGGGGCCGATGTATTGAATCTCGACGCAATGTGAGTGTTCCATCGTCATTACAAGCCCTGAACGTTACAATTAACTATAATTTTTGCGTCGGATTCGAAAATCTAGACTCACAGGAGAACGACCATAAGGTGCCCGAGGCAGCAATAGACCCTTGGAGACAAGTCGGCTGGAGGCCGATGTATTGAATCTCGACGCAATTTGAGTGTTCCATCGGCATTAGGAGGCCCTGAACGTTACAATTAACTATCATTTTTGCGTCGGGTTCGAAAATCTAGACTCACCGGAGAACGACTATAAGGTGCAAGAGGCAGCAATAGACCCATCCTTGGAGACAAGTCGGCTGGAGGACGATTTATTGAATCTCGACGCAATTTGAGTGTCCCATCGTCATTACAAGGCCCTAAACGTTACAAAAAACTATCATTTTTGCGTCGGATTCAATAATCTAAACTCACAGGGGAACGACCATACGGTGCCCGAGGCAGCTATTGACCCTTGGAGACAAGTCGGCTGGAGGCCGATGTATTGAATCTCGACGTAATTTGAGTGTTCCATCGTCATTACAAAGCCCTGAACCTTACAATTAACTATCAGTATCGCGTCGGATTCGAAAATCTACTCACATGAGAAGTTCATACGGTGCTCGAGACAGCAATATACCCCTTGTAGACAAGTCGGCTGGAGGACGATGTATTGAATCTCGACGCAATTTGAGAGTTCTATCGTCATCAGGAGGCGCTGAACGTTACTATTCACTATCATTTTAGCGTCGGATTCGATAATCTAAACTCACAGGAGAACGACCATAAGGTGCCCGAGGCAGCAACAGACCCTTGGAGACAAGTCGGCGGGAGGCCGATGTATTGAATATCGACGCAATTTGAGTGTTCCATCGTCATTAGGAGGCCCTAAACGTTACAATTAACTATAATTTTTGCGTCGGATTCGATAATCTAAACTCACAGGAGAACGACCATAAGGTGCCCGAGGCAGCATTAGACCCTTGGAGACAAGTCGGCTGGAGGACGATGTATTGAATCTCGACGCAATTTGAGTGTCCCATCGTCATTACAAGGTCCTAAACGTTACAATTAACTATCATTTTTGCGTCGGATTCGATAATCTAAACTCACAGGAGAACGACCATAAGGTGCCCGAGGCAGCAACAGACCCTTGGAGACAAGTCGGCGGGAGGCCGATGTATTGAATCTCGACGCAATTTGAGTGTTCCATCGTCATTACAAGGCCCTGAACGTTACAATTAACTATCATTTTTGCGTCGGATTCGAAAATCTAGACTCACAGGACAACGACCATAAGGTACCCGAGGCAGCAATAGACCCCTGGAGACAAGTCGGCTGGAGGCCGATGTATTGAATCTCGACGCAATTTGAGTGTCCCATCGTCATTAGAAGGCCCTGAACGTTACAATTAACTATCATTTATGCGTCGGATTCGAACATCTACTCACAGGAGAAGTTCATACGGTGCTCGATACAGCAATATCCGCTTGGAGACAATTCCGCTGGAGGCCGATGTATTGAATCTCGACGCAATTTGAGAGTTCCATCGGCATTAGGAGGCCATGAACGTTACAATTAACTATCATCTTTGCGTCGGATTCGAAAATCTAGACTTACAAGAGAACGACCATAAGGTGCCCGAGGCAGCATTAGACCCTTGGAGACAAGTCGGCTAAAGGACGATGTATTGAATATCGACGCAATTTGAGTGTTCCATCGTCATTAGGAGGCCCTAAACGTTACAATTAACTATAATTTTTGCGTCGGATTCGATAATCTAAACTCACAGGAGAACGACCATAAGGTGCCCGAGGCAGCATTAGACCCTTGGAGACAAGTCGGCTGGAGGACGATGTATTGAATCTCGACGCAATTTGAGTGTCCCATCGACATTACAAGGCCCTAAACGTTACAATTAACTATCATTTTTGCGTCGGATTCGATAATCTAAACTCACAGGAGAACGACCATAAGGTGCTCGAGGCAGCAATAGACCCTTGGAGACAAGTCGGCTGGAGGCCGATGTATTGAATCTCGACGCAATTTGAGTGTTCCATCGTCATTACAAGCCCTGAACGTTACAATTAACTATCATTTTTGCGTCGGATTCGAAAATCTAGATTCACAGGAGAACGACCATAAGGTGCCCGAGGCAGCAATACACCCTTCCTTGGAGACAAGTCGGCTGGACGACGATGTATTGAATCTCGACGCAATTTGAGTGTCCCATTGTCATTAAAAGGCCCTAAACGTTACAATTAACTATCATTTTTGCGTCGGATTCGATAATCTAAACTCACAGGGGAACGACCATACGGTGCCCGAGGCAGCTATTGACCCTTGGAGACAAGTCGGCTGGAGGCCGGTGTATTGAATCTCGACGCAATTTGAGTGTCCCATCGTCATTAGAAGGCCCTGAACGTTACAATTAACCATCATTTATGCGTCGGATTCGAAAATCTACTCACAGGAGAAGTTCATACGGTGCTCGAGACAGCAATATCCCCTTGGAGACAATTCCGCTGGAGGCCGATGTATTGAATCTCGACGCAATTTGAGAGTTCCATCGGCATTAGGAGGCAGCAATAGACCCTTGGAGACAAGTCGGCTGGAGGCCGGTGTATTGAATCTCGACGAAATTTGAGTGTTCCATCGTCATTACAAGGCCCTGAACGTTACAATTAACTATCATTTTTGCGTCGGATTCGATAATCTAAACTCACAGGAGAACGACCATAAGGTGCCCGAGGCAGCAACAGACCCTTGGAGACAAGTCGGCGGGAGGCCGATGTATTGAATCTCGACGCAATTTGAGTGTTCCATCGTCATTACAAGGCCCTGAACGTTACAATTAACTATCATTTTTGCGTCGGATTCGAAAATCTAGACTCACAGGACAACGACCATAAGGTACCCGAGGCAGCAATAGACCCCTGGAGACAAGTCGGCTGGAGGCCGATGTATTGAATCTCGACGCAATTTGAGTGTCCCATCGTCATTAGAAGGCCCTGAACGTTACAATTAACTATCATTTATGCGTCGGATTCGAACATCTACTCACAGGAGAAGTTCATACGGTGCTCGATACAGCAATATCCGCTTGGAGACAATTCCGCTGGAGGCCGATGTATTGAATCTCGACGCAATTTGAGAGTTCCATCGGCATTAGGAGGCCATGAACGTTACAATTAACTATCATCTTTGCGTCGGATTCGAAAATCTAGACTTACAAGAGAACGACCATAAGGTGCCCGAGGCAGCATTAGACCCTTGGAGACAAGTCGGCTAAAGGACGATGTATTGAATATCGACGCAATTTGAGTGTTCCATCGTCATTAGGAGGCCCTAAACGTTACAATTAACTATAATTTTTGCGTCGGATTCGATAATCTAAACTCACAGGAGAACGACCATAAGGTGCCCGAGGCAGCATTAGACCCTTGGAGACAAGTCGGCTGGAGGACGATGTATTGAATCTCGACGCAATTTGAGTGTCCCATCGTCATTACAAGGCCCTAAACGTTACAATTAACTATCATTTTTGCGTCGGATTCGATAATCTAAACTCACAGGTGAACGACCATAAGGTGCTCGAGGCAGCAATAGACCCTTGGAGACAAGTCGGCTGGAGGCCGATGTATTGAATCTCGACGCAATTTGAGTGTTCCATCGTCATTACAAGCCCTGAACGTTACAATTAACTATCATTTTTGCGTCGGATTCGAAAATCTAGATTCACAGGAGAACGACCATAAGGTGCCCGAGGCAGCAATACACCCTTCCTTGGAGACAAGTCGGCTGGACGACGATGTATTGAATCTCGACGCAATTTGAGTGTCCCATTGTCATTAAAAGGCCCTAAACGTTACAATTAACTATCATTTTTGCGTCGGATTCGATAATCTAAACTCACAGGGGAACGACCATACGGTGCCCGAGGCAGCTATTGACCCTTGGAGACAAGTCGGCTGGAGGCCGGTGTATTGAATCTCGACGCAATTTGAGTGTCCCATCGTCATTAGAAGGCCCTGAACGTTACAATTAACCATCATTTATGCGTCGGATTCGAAAATCTACTCACAGGAGAAGTTCATACGGTGCTCGAGACAGCAATATCCCCTTGGAGACAATTCCGCTGGAGGCCGATGTATTGAATCTCGACGCAATTTGAGAGTTCCATCGGCATTAGGAGGCAGCAATAGACCCTTGGAGACAAGTCGGCTGGTGGCCGATGTATTGAATCTCGACGAAATTTGAGTGTTCCATCGTCATTACAAGGCCCTGAACGTTACAATTAACTATCAATTTTGCGTCGGATTCGAAAATCTAGACTCACAGGAGAACGACCATAAGGTGCCCGAGGCAGCAATAGACCCTTGGAGACAAGTCGGCTGGAGGCCGATGTATTGAAACTCGACGCAATTTGAGTGTTCCATCGGCATTAGGAGGCCCTGAACGTTACAATTAACTATCATTTTTGCGTCGGATTCGAAAACCTAGACTTACAAGAGAACGACCATAAAATGCCCGAGGCAGCATTAGACCCTTGGAGACAAGTCGGCTGGAGGACGATGTATTGGATCGCGACGCAATTTGAGTGTTCCATCGTCATTAGGAGGCCCTGAATGTTACAATTAACTATCATTTTTGCGTCGGATTCGATAATCTAAACTCACAGGAGAACGACCATAAGGTGCCCGAGGCAGCAATAGACCCTTGGAGACAAGTCGGCTGGGGGCCGATGTATTGAATCTCGACGCAATGTGAGTGTTCCATCGTCATTACAAGCCCTGAACGTTACAATTAACTATAATTTTTGCGTCGGATTCGAAAATCTAGACTCACAGGAGAACGACCATAAGGTGCCCGAGGCAGCAATAGACCCTTGGAGACAAGTCGGCTGGAGGCCGATGTATTGAATCTCGACGCAATTTGAGTGTTCCATCGGCATTAGGAGGCCCTGAACGTTACAATTAACTATCATTTTTGCGTCGGGTTCGAAAATCTAGACTCACCGGAGAACGACTATAAGGTGCCCGAGGCAGCAATAGACCCATCCTTGGAGACAAGTCGGCTGGAGGACGATTTATTGAATCTCGACGCAATTTGAGTGTCCCATCGTCATTACAAGGCCCTAAACGTTACAAAAAACTATCATTTTTGCGTCGGATTCAATAATCTAAACTCACAGGGGAACGACCATACGGTGCCCGAGGCAGCTATTGACCCTTGGAGACAAGTCGGCTGGAGGCCGATGTATTGAATCTCGACGTAATTTGAGTGTTCCATCGTCATTACAAAGCCCTGAACCTTACAATTAACTATCAGTATCGCGTCGGATTCGAAAATCTACTCACATGAGAAGTTCATACGGTGCTCGAGACAGCAATATACCCCTTGTAGACAAGTCGGCTGGAGGACGATGTATTGAATCTCGACGCAATTTGAGAGTTCTATCGTCATCAGGAGGCGCTGAACGTTACTATTCACTATCATTTTAGCGTCGGATTCGAAAATCTAAACTTACAGGAGAAGGATCATATGGTGCCCGAGGCAGCAACAGACCCTTGGAGACAAGTCGGCTGGAGGCCGATGTATTGAATATCGACGCAATTTGAGTGTTCCATCGTCATTAGAAGGCCCTGAACGTTACAATTAACTATCATTTATGCGTCGGATTCGAACATCTACTCACAGGAGAAGTTCATACGGTGCTCGATACAGCAATATCCGCTTGGAGACAATTCCGCTGGAGGCCGATGTATTGAATCTCGACGCAATTTGAGAGTTCCATCGGCATTAGGAGGCCATGAACGTTACAATTAACTATCATCTTTGCGTCGGATTCGAAAATCTAGACTTACAAGAGAACGACCATAAGGTGCCCGAGGCAGCATTAGACCCTTGGAGACAAGTCGGCTAAAGGACGATGTATTGAATATCGACGCAATTTGAGTGTTCCATCGTCATTAGGAGGCCCTAAACGTTACAATTAACTATAATTTTTGCGTCGGATTCGATAATCTAAACTCACAGGAGAACGACCATAAGGTGCCCGAGGCAACATTAGACCCTTGGAGACAAGTCGGCTGGAGGACGATGTATTGAATCTCGACGCAATTTGAGTGTCCCATTGTCATTAAAAGGCCCTAAACGTTACAATTAACTATCATTTTTGCGTCGGATTCGATAATCTAAACTCACAGGGGTACGACCATACGTTGCCCGAGGCTGCTATTGACCGTTGGAGACAAGTCGGCTGGAGGCCGGTGTATTGAATCTCGACGCAATTTGAGTGTCCCATCGTCATTAGAAGGCCCTGAACGTTACAATTAACCATCATTTATGCGTCGGATTCGAAAATCTACTCACAGGAGAAGTTCATACGGTGCTCGAGACAGCAATATCCCCTTGGAGACAATTCCGCTGGAGGCCGATGTATTGAATCTCGACGCAATTTGAGAGTTCCATCGGCATTAGGAGGCAGCAATAGACCCTTGGAGACAAGTCGGCTGGAGGACGATGTATTGAATCTCGACGCAATTTGAGAGTTCTATCGTCATCAGGAGGCGCTGAACGTTACTATTCACTATCATTTTTGCGTCGGATTCGAAAATCTAGACTTACAGGAGAAGGATCATATGGTGCCCGAGGCAGCAACAGACCCTTGGAGACAAGTCGGCTGGAGGCCGATGTATTGAATATCGACGCAATTTGAGTGTTCCATCGTCATTAGGAGGCCCTAAACGTTACAATTAACTATAATTTTTGCGTCGGATTCGATAATCTAAACGCACAGGAGAACGAACATAAGGTGCCCGAGGCAGCATTAGACCCTTGGAGACAAGTCGGCTGGAGGACGATGTATTGAATCTCGACGCAATTTGAGTGTCCCATCGTCATTACAAGGCCCTAAACGTTACAATTAACTATCATTTTTGCGTCGGATTCGATAATCTAAACTCACAGGAGAACGACCATAAGGTGCCCGAGGCAGCAACAGACCCTTGGAGACAAGTCGGCGGGAGGCCGATGTATTGAATCTCGACGCAATTTGAGTGTTCCATCGTCATTACAAGGCCCTGAACGTTACAATTAACTATCATTTTTGCGTCGGATTCGAAAATCTAGACCCACAGGACAACGACCATAAGGAGCCCGAGGCAGCAATAGACCCCTGGAGACAAGTCGGCTGGAGGCCGATGTATTGAATCTCGACGCAATTTGAGTGTTCCATCGGCATTAGGAGGCCCTGAACGTTACAATTAACTATCATTTTTGCGTCGGGTGCGAAAATCTAGACTCACAGGAGAACGACCATAAGGTGCCCGAGGCAGCAGTAGACCCTTCCTTGGAGACAAGTCGGCTGGAGGACGATGTATTGAATCTCGACGCAATTTGAGTGTCCCATCGTCATTAGGAGGCCCTAAACGTTACAATTAACTATCATTTTGGCGTCGGATTCGATAATCTAAACTCACAGGGGAACGACCATACGGTGCCCGAGGCAGCTATTGACCCTTGGAGACAAGTCGGCTGGATGCCGATGTATTGAATCTCGACGCAATTTGAGTGTCCCATCGTCATTAGAAGGCCCTGAACGTTAAAATTAACTATCATTTATGCGTCGGATTCGAAAATCTACTCACAGGGGAAGTTCATACGGTGCTCGAGACAGCAATATCCCCTTGGAGACAATTCCGCAGGAGGCCGATGTATTGAATCTCGACGCAATTTGAGAGTTGCATCGGCATTAGGAGGCCATGAACGTTACAATTAACTATCATTTTTGCGTCGGATTCGAAAATCGAGACTTACAAGAGAACGACCATAAGGTGCCCGAGGCAGCATTAGACCCTTGGAGACAAGTCGGCTGGAAGACGATGTATTGAATATCGACGCAATTTGAGTGTTCCATCGTCATTAGGAGGCCCTAAACGTTACAATTAACTATATATTTGCGTCGGATTCGATAATCTAAACTCACAGGGGAACGACCATACGGTGCCCGAGGCAGCTATTGACCCTTGGAGACAAGTCGGTTGGAGGCCGATGTATTGAATCTCGACGCAATTTGAGTGTCCCATCGTCATTAGAAGGCCCTGAACGTTACAATTAACTATCATTTATGCGTCGGATTCGAACATCTACTCACAGGAGAAGTTCATACGGTGCTCGATACAGCAATATCCGCTTGGAGACAATTCCGCTGGAGGCCGATGTATTGAATCTCGACGCAATTTGAGAGTTCCATCGGCATTAGGAGGCCATGAACGTTACAATTAACTATCATTTTTGCGTCGGATTCGAAAATCTAGACTTACAAGAGAACGACCATAAGGTGCCCGAGGCAGCATTAGACCCTTGGAGACAAGTCGGCTGCAGGACGATGTATTGAATATCGACGCAATTTGAGTGTTCCATCGTCATTAGGAGGCCCTAAACGTTACAATTAACTATAATTTTTGCGTCGGATTCGATAATCTAAACTCACAGGAGAACGACCATAAGGTGCCCGAGGCAGCATTAGACCCTTGGAGACAAGTCGGCTGGAGGACGATGTATTGAATCTCGACGCAATTTGAGTGTCCCATCGTCATTACAAGGCCCTAAACGTTACAATTAACTATCATTTTTGCGTCGGATTCGATAATCTAAACTCACAGGTGAACGACCATAAGGTGTTCGAGGCAGCAATAGACCCTTGGAGACAAGTCGGCTGGAGGCCGATGTATTGAATCTCGACGCAATTTGAGTGTTCCATCGTCATTACAAGCCCTGAACGTTACAATTAACTATCATTTTTGCGTCGAATTCGAAAATCTAGATTCACAGGAGAACGACCATAAGGTGCCCGAGGCAGCAATACACCCTTCCTTGGAGACAAGTCGGCTGGACGACGATGTATTGAATCTCGACGCAATTTGAGTGTCCCATTGTCATTAAAAGGCCCTAAAAGTTACAAATAACATCATTTTTGCGTCGGATTCGATAATCTAAACTCACAGGTGAACGACCATAAGGTGCTCGAGGCAGCAATAGACCCTTGGAGACAAGTCGGCTGGAGGCCGATGTATTGAATCTCGACGCAATTTGAGTGTTCCATCGTCATTACATGCCCTGAACGTTACAATTAACTATCATTTTTGCGTCGGATTCGAAAATCTAGATTCACAGGAGAACGACCATAAGGTGCCCGAGGCAGCAATAGACCCTTCCTTGGAGACAAGTCGGCTGGAGGACGATGTATTGAATCTCGACGCAATTTGAGTGTCCCATTGTCATTAAAAGGCCCTAAACGATACAATTAACCATCATTTATGCGTCGGATTCGAAAATCTACTCACAGGAGAAGTTCATACGGTGCTCGAGACAGCAATATCCCCTTGGAGACAATTCCGCTGGAGGCCGATGTATTGAATCTCGACGCAATTTGAGAGTTCCATCGGCATTAGGAGGCAGCAATAGACCCTTGGAGACAAGTCGGCTGGAGGACGATGTATTGAATCTCGACGCAATTTGAGAGTTCTATCGTCATCAGGAGGCGCTGAACGTTACTATTCACTATCATTTTTGCGTCGGATTCGAAAATCTAGACTTACAGGAGAAGGAACATATGGTGCCCGAGGCAGCAACAGACCCTTGGAGACAAGTCGGCTGGAGGCCGATGTATTGAATATCGACGCAATTTGAGTGTTCCATCGTCATTACAAGGCCCTGAACGTTACAATTAACTATCATTTTTGCGTCGGATTCGAAAATCTAGACCCACAGGACAACGACCATAAGGTGCCCGAGGCAGCAATAGACCCCTGGAGACAAGTCGGCTGGAGGCCGATGTATTGAATCTCGACGCAATTTGAGTGTTCCATCGGCATTAGGAGGCCCTGAACGTTACAATTAACTATCATTTTTGCGTCGGTTTCGAAAATCTAGACTCGCAGGAGAACGACCATAAGGTGCCCGAGGCAGCAATAGACCCTTCCTTGGAGACAAGTCGGCTGGAGGACGATGTATTGAATCTCGACGCAATTTGAGTGTCCCATCGTCATTAGGAGGCCCTAAACGTTACAATTAACTATCATTTTTGCGTCGGATTCGATAATCTAAACTTACAGGGGAACGACCATACGGTGCCCGAGGCAGCTATTGACCCTTGGAGACAAGTCGGCTGGAGGCCGATGTATTGAATCTCGACGCAATTTGAGTGTCCCATCGTCATTAGAAGGCCCTGAACGTTAAAATTAACTATCATTTATGCGTCGGATTCGAAAATCTACTCACAGGGGAAGTTCATACGGTGCTCGAGACAGCAATATCCCCTTGGAGACAATTCCGCAGGAGGCCGATGTATTGAATCTCGACGCAATTTGAGAGTTGCATCGGCATTAGGAGGCCATGAACGTTACAATTAACTATCATTTTTGCGTCGGATTCGAAAATCTAGACTTACAAGAGAACGACCATAAGGTGCCCGAGGCAGCATTAGACCCTTGGAGACAAGTCGGCTGGAAGACGATGTATTGAATATCGACGCAATTTGAGTGTTCCATCGTCATTAGGAGGCCCTAAACGTTACAATTAACTATAATTTTTGCGTCGGATTCGATAATCTAAACTCACAGGGGAACGACCATAAGGTGCCCGAGGCAGCATTAGACCCTTGGAGACAAGTCGGCTGGAGGACGATGTATTGAATCTCGACGCAATTTTAGTGTTCCATCGTCATTACAAGCCCTGAACGTTACAATTAACTAACATTTTTGCGTCGGATTCGAAAATGTAGACTCACAGGAGAACGACCATAAGGTGCCAGAGGCAGCAATAGACCCTTCCTTGGAGACAAGTCGGCTGGAGGACGATGTATTGAATCTCGACGCAATTTGAGTGTTCCATCGTCATTACAAGGCCCTGAACCTTACAATTAACTATCAGTTCTCGTCGGATTCGAAAATCTACTCACAGGAGAAGTTCATACGGTGCTCGAGACAGCAATATCCCCTTGGAGACAATTCCGCTGGAGGCCGATGTATTTAATCTCGACGCAATTTGAGAGTTCCATCGGCATTAGGAGGCAGCAATAGACCCTTGGAGACAAGTCGGCTGGAGGCCGATGTATTGAATCTCGACGGAATTTGAGTGTTCCATCGTCATTACAAGGCCCTGAACGTTACAATTAACTATCATTTTTGCGTCGGATTCGAAAATCTAGACTCACAGGAGAACGACCATAAGGTGCCCGAGGCAGCAATAGACCCTTGGAGACAAGTCGGCTGGAGGCCGATGTATTGAATCTCGACGCAATTTGAGTGTTCCATCGGCATTAGGAGGCCCTGAACGTTACAATTAACTATCATTTTTGCGTCGGGTTCGAAAATCTAGACTCACAGGAGAACGACCATAAGGTGCCCGAGGCAGCAATAGACCCTTGGAGACAAGTCGGCTGGAGGACGATGTATTGGATCGCGACGCAATTAGAGTGTCCCATCGTTATTAGGAGGCCCTAAACGTTACAATTAACTATCATTTTTGCGTCGGATTCGATAATCTAAACTCACAGGGGAACGACCATACGGTGCCCGAGGCAGCTATTGACCCTTGGAGACAAGTAGGTTGGAGGCCGATGTATTGAATCTCGACGCAATTTGAGAGTTCCATCGGCATTAGGAGGCCATGAACGTTACAATTAACTATCATTTTTGCGTCGGATTCTAAAATCTAGACTTACAAGAAAACGACCATAAGGTGCCCGAGGCTGCATTAGACCCTTGGAGACAAGTCGGCTGGAGGACGATGTATTGAATCTCGACGCAATTTGAGAGTTGTATCGTCATCAGGGGGCGCTGAACGTTACTATTCACTATCATTTTTGCGTCGGATTCGAAAATCTAAACTCACAGGAGAACGACCATAAGGTGCCCGAGGCAGAATTAGACCGTTGGAGACAAGTCGGCTGGAGGACGATGTATTGAATCTCGACGCAATTTGAGTGTCCCATCGTCATTACAAGGCCCTGAACGTTACAATTAACTATCATTTTTGCGTCGGATTTGAAAGTCTAGACTCACAGGACAACGACCATAGGATGCCCGAGGCAGCAATAGACCCCTGGAGACAAGTCGGCTGGAGGCCGATGTATTGAATCTCGACGCAATTTGAGTGTTCCATCGGCATTAGGAGGCCCTGAAAGTTATAATTAACTATCATTTTTGCGTAGGAGTCGATAATCTAAACTCACAGGAGAACGACCATAAGGTGCCCGAGGCAGCAATAGACCCTTTGAGACAAGTCGGCTGGAGGACGATGTATTGGATCGCGACGCAATTTGAGTCTTCTGTCGTCATTAGGAGGCGCTGAACGTTACAATTCACTGTCATTTTTGCGTCGGATTCGAAAATCTAGACTCACAGGAGAAGGACCATGTGGTGCCCGAGGCAGCGATATCCCCTTGGAGACAAGTGGGCTGGAGGCCGATGTATTGAATCTCGACGCAATTTGAGTGTTCCATCGTCATTAGAAGGCCCTGAACGTTACAATTAACTATCATTTTTGCGTCGGATTCGAAAATCTAGACTCACAGGAGAACGACCATAAGGTGCCCGAGGCAACAATAGACCCTTGGAGACAAGTCGGCTGGAGGACGATGTATTGGATCTCGACGCAATTTGAGTGTTCCATCGTCATTAGGAGGCCCTGAATGTTGCAATTAACTATCAGTTTTTCGTCGGATTCGAAAATCTAGACTCACAGCAGACGAACCATTTGGTGCCCGAGGCAGCAATATCCCCTTGGAGACAAATCGGCTGGAGGACGATGTATTGAATCTCGACGCAATTTGAGTGTTCCATCGTCATTACAAGGCCCTGAACCTTACAATTAACTATCAGTTTCGCGTCGGATTCGAAAATCTAGACTCACAGGAGAAAGATCATATTGTGCCCGAGACAGCAATATCCCCTTGGAGACAAGTCGGCTGGAGGACGATGTATTGAATCTCGACGCAATTTGAGTGTCCCATCGTCATTACAAGGCCCTTGGAGACAAATCGGCTGGAGGACGATGTATTGAATCTCGACGCAATTTGAGACTTCTATCGTCATTAGGAGGCGCTGAACGTTACAATTCACTGTCATTTTTGCGTCGGATTCGAAAATCTAGACTCACAGGAGAAAGATCATATTGTGCCCGAGACAGCAATATCCCCTTGGAGACAAGTCGGCTGGAGGACGATGTATTGAATCTCGACGCAATTTGAGTGTCCCATCGTCATTAGGAGGCCCTAAACGTTACAATTAACTATCATTTTTGCGTCGGATTCGATAATCTAAACTCACTGGGGAACGACCATACCGTGCCCGAGGCAGCTATTGACCCTTGGAGACAAGTCGGTTGGAGGACGATGTATTGGATTGCGACGCAAAATGAGTGTTCCATCGTCATTAGAAGGCCCTGAACGTTATAATTAACTATCATTTTTGCGTCGGATTCGAAAATCTAGACTCACAGGAGAACGACCATAAGGTGCCCGAGGCAGCAATAGACCCTTGGAGACAAGTCGGCTGCAGGCCGATGTAATGAATCTCGACGCAATATGAGTGTTCCATCGGCATTAGGAGGCCCTGAACGTTAAAATTAACTATCATTTTTGCGTCGGATACGAAAATCTAGACTCACAGGAGAACGACCATAAGGTGCCCGAGGCAGCAATTTACCCTTGGAGACGCGTCGGCTGGAGGACGATGTATTGGATCGCGACGCAATTTGAGTGTTCCATCGTCATTAGGAGGCCCTGAATGTTACAAATAACTATCAGTTTTTCGTCGGATTCGAAAATCTAGACTCACAGCAGACGAACCATTTGGTGCCCGAGGCAGCAATATCCCCTTGGAGACAAATCGGCTGGAGGACGATGTATTGAATCCCGACGCTATTTGAGTCTTCTATCGTCATTAGGAGGCGCTGAACGTTACAATTCATTATCATTTTTGCGTCGGATTCGAAAATCTAGACTCACAGGACAAGGATCATATTGTGCGCGAGACAGCAATATCCCCTTGGAGACAAGTCGGCTGGAGGACGATGTATTGAATCTCGACGCAATTTGGGAGTTCCATCGTCATTAGGCGGCCCTGAACTATCAGTTTCGCGTCGGATTCGAAAATCTACGCAGAGGAGAAGTTCATACGGTGCTCGAGACAGCAATATACCCCTTATAGACAAATCGGCTGGAGAACGATGTATTGAATCTCGACGCAATTTGAGTGTTCCATCGTCATTAGAAGGCCCTGAACGTTACAATTAACTATCATTTTTGCGTCGGATACGAAAATCTAGACTCACAGGAGAACGACCATAAGGTGCCCGAGGCAGCAATTTACCCTTGGAGACAAGTCGGCTGGAGGACGATGTATTGGATCGCGACGCAATTTGAGTGTTCCATCGGCATTAGGAAGCCCTGAACGTTAAAATTAACTACCATTTTTGCGTCGGATTCGAAAATCTACTCACAGGAGAAGTTCATACGGTGCTCGAGACAGCAATATCCCCTTGGAGACAATTCCGCCGGAGGCCGATGTATTGAATCTCGACGCAATTTGAGAGTTCCATCGGCATTAGGAGGCCATGAACGTTACAATTAACTATCATCTTTGCGTCGGATTCTAAAATCTAGACTTACAAGAGAACGACCATCAGGTGCCCGAGGCAGCATTAGACCCTTGGAGACAAGTCGGCTGGAGGACGATGTATTGAATCTCGACGCAATTTGAGAGTTCTATCGTCATCAGGAGGCGCTGAACGTTACTATTCACTATCATTTTTGCGTCGGATTCGAAAATCTAGACTTACAGGAGAAGGATCATATGGTGCCCGAGGCAGCAACAGACCCTTGGAGACAAGTCGGCTGGAGGCCGATGTATTGAATATCGACGCAATTTGAGTGTTCCATCGTCATAAGGAGGCCCGAAACGTTACAAATAACTATAATTTTTGCGTCGGATTCGATAATCAAAACTCACAGGAGAACGACCATAAGGTGCCCGAGGCGGCAACAGACCCTTGGAGACAAGTCGGCGGGAGGCCGATGTATTGAATCTCGACGCAATTTGAGTGTTCCATCGTCATTAGAAGGCCCTGAACGTTACAATTAACTATCATTTTTGCGTCGGATACGAAAATCTAGACTCACAGGAGAACGATCGTAAGGTGCCCGAGGCAGCAATAGACCCTTGGAGACAAGTCGGCTGGAGGACGATGTATTGAATCTCGACGCAATTTGAGAGTTCCATCGGCATTAGGAGTCCATGAACGTTACAATTAACTATCATTTTTGCGTCGGATTCTAAAATCTAGACTTACAAGAGAACGACCATAAGGTGCCCGAGGCAGCATTAGACCCTTGGAGACAAATCGGCTGGAGGACGATGTATTGAATCTCGACGCAGTTTGAGTGTTCCATCGTCATTAGAAGGCCCTGAACGTTACAATTAACTATCATTTTTGCGTCGGATACGAAAATCTAGACTCACAGGACAACGACCATAAGGTGCCCGAGGCAGCAATTGACCCTTGGAGACAAGTCGGCTGGAGGACGATGTATTGGATCGCGACGCAATTTGAGTGTTCCATCGGCATTAGGAAGCCCTGAACGTTAAAATTAACTATAATTTTGGCGTCGGATTCGAAAATCTACTCACAGGAGAAGTTCATACGGTGCTCGAGACAGCAATATCCCCTTGGAGACAATTCCGCTGGAGGCCGATGTATTGAATCTCGACGCAATTTGAGAGTTCCATCGGCATGAGGAGGCCATGAACGTTACAATTAACTATCATCTTTGCGTCGGATTCTAAAATCTAGACTTACAAGAGAACGACCATAAGGTGCCCGAGGCAGCATTAGACCCTTGGAGACAAGTCGGCTGGAGGACGATGTATTGAATCTCGACGCAATTTGAGAGTTCTATCGTCATCAGGAGGCGCTGAACGTTACTATTCACTATCATTTTTGCGTCGGATTCGAAAATCTAGACTTACAGGAGAAGGATCATATGGTGCCCGAGGCAGCAACAGACCCTTGGAGACAAGTCGGCTGGAGGCCGATGTATTGAATATCGACGCAATTTGAGTGTTCCATCATCATAAGGAGGCCCGAAACGTTACAAATAACTATAATTTTTGCGTCGGATTCGATAATCTAAACTCACAGGAGAACGTCCATAAGGTGCCCGAGGCTGCATTAGACCCTTGGAGACAAGTCGGCTGGAGGACGATGTATTGAATCTCGACGCAATTTGAGTGTTCCATCGTCATTAGAAGGCCCTGAACGTTACAATTAACTATCATTTTTGCGTCGGATACGAAAATCTAGACTCACAGGAGAACGACCGTAAGGTGCCCGAGGCAGCAATAGACCCTTGGAGACAAGTCGGCTGGAGGACGATGTATTGAATCTCGACGCAATTTGAGAGTTCCATCGTCATTAGGCGGCCCTGAACTATCATTTTGGCGTCGGATTCGTAAATCTAGACTTACAAGAGAACGACCATAAAGTGCCCGAGGCAGCATTAGACCCTTGGAGACAAGTCGGCTGGAGGACGATGTATTGAATCTCGACGCAATTTGAGTGTCCCATCGTCATTAGGAGGCCCTAAACGTTACAATTAACTATCATTTTTGCGTCGGATTCGATAATCTAAACTCACAGGGGAACGGCCATACGGTGCCAGAGGCAGCTATTGATCTTGGAGACAAGTCGGTTGGAGGACGATGTATTGGATCGCGACGCAAAATGAGTGTTCCATCGTCATTAGGAGGCCCTGAATGTTACAATTAACTATCAGTTTTTCGTCGGATTCGAAAATGTAAACTCACAGGAGAACGACTTTAAGGTGCCCGAGGCAGCAATAGACCGTTGGAGACAAGTCGGCTGGAGGCCGATGTATTGAATCTCGACGCAATTTGAGAGTTCCATCGGCATTAGGAGGCCATGAACGTTACAATTAACTATCATTTTTGCGTCGGATTCTAAAATCTAGACTTACAAGAGAACGACCATAAAGTGCCCGAGGCAGCATTAGACCCTTGGAGACAAGTCGGCTGGAGGACGATGTATTGAATCTCGACGCTATTTGAGAGTTCCATCGTCATTAGGCGGCCCTTAACGTTACAATTAACTATCATTTTGGCGTCGGATTCGTAAATCTAGACTTACAAGAGAACGACCATAAAGTGCCCGAGGCAGCATTAGACCCTTGGAGACAAGTCGGCTGGAGGACGATGTATTGGATCGCGACGCAATTTGAGTGTTCCATCGTCATTAGGAGGCCCTGAATGTTACAAATAACTATCAGTTTTTCGTCGGATTCGAAAATCTAGACTCACAGCAGACGAACCATTTGGTGCCCGAGGCAGCAATATCCCCTTGGAGACAAATCGGCTGGAGGACGATGTATTGAATCCCGACGCTATTTGAGTCTTCTATCGTCATTAGGAGGCGCTTAACGTTACAATTTACTATCATTTTGGCGTCGGATTCGAAAATCTAGACTCACAGGACAAGGATCATATTGTGCGCGAGACAGCAATATCCCCTTGGAGACAAGTCGGCTGGAGGACGATGTATTGAATCTCGACGCAATTTGGGAGTTCCATCGTCATTAGGCGGCCCTGAACTATCAGTTTCGCGTCGGATTCGAAAATCTACGCAGAGGAGAAGTTCATACGGTGCTCGAGACAGCAATATACCCCTTATAGACAAATCGGCTGGAGAACGATGTATTGAATCTCGACGCAATTTGAGTGTTCCATCGTCATTAGAAGGCCCTGAACGTTACAATTAACTATCATTTTTGCGTCGGATACGAAAATCTAGACTCACAGGAGAACGATCATAAGGTGCCCGAGGCAGCAATTTACCCTTGGAGACAAGTCGGCTGGAGGACGATGTATTGGATCGCGACGCAATTTGAGTGTTCCATCGGCATTAGGAAGCCCTGAACGTTAAAATTAACTATCATTTTTGCGTCGGATTCGAAACTCTACTCACAGGAGAAGTTCATACGGTGCTCGAGACAGCAATATCCCCTTGGAGACAATTCCGCTGGAGGCCGATGTATTGAATCTCGACGCAATTTGAGAGTTCCATCGGCATTAGGAGGCCATGAACGTTACAACTAACTATCATCTTTGCATCGGATTCTAAAATTTAGACTTACAAGAGAACGACCATCAGATGCCCGAGGCAGCATTAGACCCTTGGAGACAAGTCGGCTGGAGGACGATGTATTGAATCTCGACGCAATTTGAGAGTTCTATCGTCATCAGGAGGCGCTGAACGTTACTATTCACTATCATTTTTGCGTCGGATTCGAAAATCTAGACTTACAGGAGAAGGATCATATGGTGCCCGAGGCAGCAACAGACCCTTGGAGACAAGTCGGCTGGAGGCCGATGTATTGAATATCGACGCAATTTGAGTGTTCCATCGTCATAAGGAGGCCCGAAACGTTACAAATAACTATAATTTTTGCGTCGGATTCGATAATCTAAACTCACAGGAGAACATCCATAAGGTGCACGAGGCTGCATTAGACCCTTGGAGACATGTCGGCTGGAGGACGATGTATTGAATCTCGACGCAATTTGAGTGTCCCATCGTCATTACAAGGCCCTAAACGTTACAATTAACTATCATTTTAGCGTCGGATTCGATAATCAAAACTCACAGGAGAACGACCATAAGGTGCCCGAGGCGGCAACAGACCCTTGGAGACAAGTCGGCGGGAGGCCGATGTATTGAATCTCGACGCAATTTGAGTGTTCCATCGTCATTAGAAGGCCCTGAACGTTACAATTAACTATCATTTTTGCGTCGGATACGAAAATCTAGACTCACAGGAGAACGATCGTAAGGTGCCCGAGGCAGCAATAGACCCTTGGAGACAAGTCGGCTGGGGGACGATGTATTGAATCTCGACGCAATTTGAGAGTTCCATCGGCATTAGGAGTCCATGAACGTTACAATTAACTAGCATTTTTGCGTCGGATTCTAAAATCTAGACTTACAAGAGAACGACCATAAGGTGCCCGAGGCAGCATTAGACCCTTGGAGACAAGTCGGCTGGAGGACGATGTATTGAATCTCGACGCAGTTTGAGTGTTCCATCGTCATTACAAGTCCCTGAACCTTACATTTAACTATCAGTTTCGCGTCGGATTCGAAAATCTACTTACAGGAGAAGTTCATACGGTGCTCGAGACAGCAATATACCCCTTCGAGACAAATCGGCTGGAGGACGATGTTTTGAATCTCGACGCAATTTGAGTCTTCTATCGTCATTAGGAGGCGCTGAACGTTACAATTCACTATCATTTTTGCGTCGGATTCGAAAATCTAGACTCACAGGAGATAGATCATATTTTGCCCGAGACAGCAATATCCTCTTGGAGACATGTCGGCTGGAGGACGATGTATTGAATCTCGACGCAATTTGAGTGTTCCATCGTCATTAGAAGGCCCTGAACGTTACAATTAACTGTCATTTTTGCGTCGGATACGAAAATCTAGACTCACAGGAGAACGACCATAAGGTGCCCGAGGCAGCAACTGACCCTTGGAGACAAATCGGCTGGAGGACGATGTATTGAATCTCGACGCAATTTGAGTGTTCCATCGTCATTAGAAGGCCCTGAACGTTACAATTAACTATCATTTTTGCGTCGGATACGAAAATCTAGACTCACAGGAGAACGACCATAAGGTGCCCGAGGCAGCAATTGACCCTTGGAGACAAGTCGGCTGGAGGACGATGTATTGGATCGCGACGCAATTTGAGTGTTCCATCGGCATTAGGAAGCCCTGAACGTTAAAATTAACTATCATTTTTGCGTCGGATTCGAAAATCTACTCACAGGAGAAGTTCATACGGTGCTCGAGACAGCAATATCCCCTTGGAGACAATTCCGCTGGAGGCCGATGTATTGAATCTCGACGCAATTTGAGAGTTCCATCGGCATGAGGAGGCCATGAACGTTACAATTAACTATCATCTTTGCGTCGGATTCTAAAATCTAGACTTACAAGAGAACGACCATAAGGTGCCCGAGGCAGCATTAGACCCTTGGAGACAAGTCGGCTGGAGGACGATGTATTGAATCTCGACGCAATTTGAGAGTTCTATCGTCATCAGGAGGCGCTGAACGTTGCTATTCACCATCATTTTTGCGTCGGATTCGAAAATCTAGACTTACAGGAGAAGGATCATATGGTGCCCGAGGCAGCAACAGACCCTTGGAGACAAGTCGGCTGGAGGCCGATGTATTGAATATCGACGCAATTTGAGTGTTCCATCATCATAAGGAGGCCCGAAACGTTACAAATAACTATAATTTTTGCGTCGGATTCGATAATCTAAACTCACAGGAGAACGTCCATAAGGTGCCCGAGGCTGCATTAGACCCTTGGAGACAAGTCGGCTGGAGGACGATGTATTGAATCTCGACGCAATTTGAGTGTTCCATCGTCATTAGAAGGCCCTGAACGTTACAATTAACTATCATTTTTGCGTCGGATACGAAAATCTAGACTCACAGGAGAACGCCGTAAGGTGCCCGAGGCAGCAATAGACCCTTGGAGACAAGTCGGCTGGAGGACGATGTATTGAATCTCGACGCAATTTGAGAGTTCCATCGTCATTAGGCGGCCCTGAACTATCATTTTGGCGTCGGATTCGTAAATCTAGACTTACAAGAGAACGACCATAAAGTGCCCGAGGCAGCATTAGACCCTTGGAGACAAGTCGGCTGGAGGACGATGTATTGAATCTCGACGCAATTTGAGTGTCCCATCGTCATTAGGAGGCCCTAAACGTTACAATTAACTATCATTTTTCCGTCGGATTCGATAATCTAAGCTCACAGGGGAACGGCCATACGGTGCCAGAGGCAGCTATTGATCTTGGAGACAAGTCGGTTGGAGGACGATGTATTGGATCGCGACGCAAAATGAGTGTTCCATCGTCATTAGGAGGCCCTGACTGTTACAATTAACTATCAGTTTTTCGTCGGATTCGAAAATGTAAACTCACAGGAGAACGACTATAAGGTGCCCGAGGCAGCAATAGACCGTTGGAGACAAGTCGGCTGGAGGCCGATGTATTGAATCTCGACGCAATTTGAGAGTTCCATCGGCATTAGGAGGCCATGAACGTTACAATTAACTATCATTTTTGCGTCGGATTCTAAAATCTAGACTTACAAGAGAACGACCATAAGGTGCCCGAGGCAGCATTAGACCCTTGGAGACAAGTCGGCTGGAGGACGATGTATTGAATCTCGACGCAATTTGAGTGTCCCATCGTCATTAGGAGGCCCTAAACGTTACAATTAACTATCATTTTTGCGTCGGATTCGATAATCTAAACTCACAGGGGAACGACCATACGGTGCCCGAGGCAGCTATTGACCCTTGGAGACAAGTCGGTTGGAGGACGATGTATTGGATCGCGACGCAAAATGAGTGTTCCATCGTCATTAGGAGGCCCTGAACGTTACAATTAACTATCATTTTGGCGTCGGATTCGTAAATCTAGACTTACAGGAGAACGACCATAAGGTGCCCGAGGCGGCAACAGACCCTTGGAGACAAGTCGGCGGGAGGCCGATGTATTGAATCTCGACGCAATTTGAGTGTTCCATCGTCATTAGGAGGCCCTGAATGTTACAATTAACTATAATTTTTGCGTCGGATTCGAAAATCTAGACTCACAGGAGAACGACCATAAGGTGCCCGAGGCAGCAATAGGCCCTTGGAGACAAGTCGGCTGGAGGCCGATGTATTGAATCTCGACGCAATTTGAGTGTTCCATCGGCATTAGGAGGCCCTGAACGTTAAAATTAACTATCATTTTTGCGTCGGATTCGATAATCTAAACTCACAGGAGAACGACCATACGGTGCCCGAGGCAGACCCTTGGAGACAAGTCGGCTGGAGGACGATGTATTGTATCTCGACGCAATTTGAGTCTTCTATCGTCATTAGGAGGCGCTGAACGTTACAATTCACTATCATTTTTGCGTCGGATTCGAAAATCTAGACTCACAGGAGAAGGACCATGTGGTGCCCGAAGCAGCGATATCCCCTTGGAGACAAGTCGGCTGGAGGCCGATGTATTGAATCACGACGCAATTTGGGTGTTCCATCGTCATTAGAAGGCCCTGAACATTACAATTAACTATCATTTTTGCGTCGGATACGAAAATCTAGACTCACAGGAGAGCGACCATAAGGTGCCCGAGGCAGCAATAGACGCTTGGAGACAAGTCGGCTGGAGGACGATGTATTGAATCTCGACGCAATTTGAGAGTTCCATCGTCATTAGGCGGCCCTGAACGTTACAATTTACTATCATTTTGGCGTCGGATTCGTAAATCTAGACTTACAAGAGAACGACCATAAAGTGCCCGAGGCAGCATTAGACCCTTGGAGACAAGTCGGCTGGAGGACGATGTATTGGATCACGACGCAATTTGAGTGTTCCATCGTCATTAGGAGGCCCTGAATGTTACAATTAACTATCAGTTTTACGTCGGATTCGAAAATCTCGACTCACAGCAGACGAACCATTTGGTGCCCGAGGCAGCAATATCCCCTTGGAGACAATTCCGCTGGAGGCCGATGTATTGAATCTCGACGGAATTTGAGAGTTCCATCGGCATTAGGAGGCCATGAACGCTACAATTAATTATCGTTTTTGCGTCGGATTCTAAAATCTAGACTTACAAGAGAACGACCATAAGGTGCCCGAGGCAGCATTAGAACCTTGGAGACAAGTCGGCTGGAGGACGATGTATTGAATCTCGACGCAATTTGAGTGTTCCATCGTCATTACAAGGCCCTGAACGTTACAATTAACTATCATTTTTGCGTCGGACTCGAAAATCTAGACTCACAGGAGAAGGATCATATTGTGCCCGAGACAGCAATATCCCCTTCGAGACAAGTCGGCTGGAGGACGATGTATTGAATCTCGACGCAATTTGAGAGTTCTATCGTCATCAGGAGGCGCTGAACGTTACTATTCACTATCATTTTTGCGTCGGATTCGATAATCTAAACTCACAGGAGAACGACCATAAGGTGCCCGAGGCGGCAACAGACCCTTGGAGACAAGTCGGCGGGAGGCCGATGTATTGAATCTCGACGCAATTTGAGTGTTCCATCGTCATTACAAGGCCCTGAACGTTACAATTAACTATCATTTTTGCGTCGGGTTCGAAAATCTAGACTCACAGGAGAACGACCAAAAGGTGCCCGAGGGAGCAATAGACCCTTGGAGACAGGTCGGCTGGAGGACGATGTATTGAATCTCGACGCAATTTGAGGATTCCATCGTCATTAGGCGGCCCTGAACGTTACAATTAACTATCATTTTTGCGTCGGATTCGATAATCTAGACTTACAAGAGAACGACCATAAAGTGCCCGAGGCAGCATTAGATCCATGGAGACAAGTCGGCTGGAGGACGATGTATTGGATCGCGACGCAATTTGAGTGTTCCATCGTCATTAGGAGGCCCTGAATGTTACAATTAACTATCATTTTTGCGTCGGATTCGAAATTCTAGACTCACAGGAGAACGACCATAAGGTGCCCGAGGCAGCAATGGACCCTTGGAGACAAGTCGGCTTGAGGCCGATGTATTGAATCTCGACGCAATTTGAGTGTTCCATCGGCATTAGGAGGCCCTGAACGTTAAAATTAACTATCAATTTTGCGTCGGATTCGATAATCTAAACTCACAGGAGAACGACCGTACGGTGCCCGAGGCAGCAACAGACCCTTGGAGACAAGTCGGCTGGAGGACGATGTATTGAATTTCGACGCAATTTGAGTGTTCCATCGTCATTACAAGGCCCTGAACGTTACAATTAACTATCATTTTTGCGTCGGATTCGAAAATCTAGACTCACAGGACAACGACCATAAGGTGCCCGAGGCAGCAATAGACCCTTGGAGACAAGTCGGCTGGAGGCCGATGTATTGAATCTCGACGCAATTTGAGTGTTCCATCGTCATTAGGAGGCCCTGAACGTTAAAATTAACGATCATTTTTGCGTCGGATTCGATAATCTAAACTCACAGGAGAACGACCATACGGTGCCCGAGGCAGCAACAGACCCTTGGAGACAAGTCGGCTGGAGGACGATGTATTGAATCTCGACGCAATTTGAGTGTTCCATCGTCATTACAAGGTCCTGAACGTTACAATTAACTATCATTTTTGCGTCGGATTCGAAAATCTAGAAACACAGGAGAACGACCATAAGGTGCCCGAGGCAGCAATAGACCCTTGGAGACAAGTCGGCTGGAGGCCGATGTATTGAATCTCGACGCAATTTGAGTGTTCCATCGGCTTTAGGAGGCCCTGAACGTTACTATTCACTATCATTTTTGCGTCGGATTCGAAAATCTAGACTTACAGGAGAAGGATCATATGGTGCCCGAGACAAGTCGGCTGGAGGCCGATGTATTGAATATCGACGCAATTTGAGTGTTCCATCGTCTTTAGGAGGCCCGAAACGTTACAATTAACTATAATTTTTGCGTCGGATTCGATAATCAAAACTCACAGGAGAACGTCCATAAGGTGCCCGAGGCAGCATTAGACCGTTGGAGACAAGTCGGCTGGAGGACGACGTATTGAATCTCGACGCAATTTGAGTGTCCCATCGTCATTACAAGGTCCTAAACGTTACAATTAACTATCATTTTTGCGTCGGATTCGATAATCTAAACTCACAGGAGAACGACCATAAGGTGCCCGAGGCGGCAACAGACCCTTGGAGACAAGTCGGCGGGAGGCCGATGTATTGAATCTCGACGCAATTTGAGTGTTCCATCGTCATTACAAGGCCCTGAACGTTACAATTAACTATCATTTTTGCGTCGGATTCGAAAATCTAGACTCACAGGAGAACGACCATAAGGTGCCCGAGGCAGCAATAGACCCTTGGAACAAGTCGGCTGGAGGCCGATGTATTGAATCTCGACGCAATTTGAGTGTTCCATCGGCATTAGGAGGCCCTGAACGTTACAATTAACTATCATTTTTGCGTCGGGTTCGAAAATCTAGACTCACAGGAGAACGACCAAAAGGTGCCCGAGGCAGCAATAGACCCTTGGAGACAGGTCGGCTGGAGGACGATGTATTGAATGTCGACGCAATTTGAGAGTTCCATCGTCATTAGGCGGCCCTGAACGTTACAATTAACTATCATTTTTGCGTCGGATTCGAAAATCTAGACTTACAAGAGAACGACCATAAAGTGCCCGAGGCAGCATTAGATCCATGGAGACAAGTCGACTGGAGGACGATGTATTGGATCGCGACGCAATTTGAGTGTTCCATCGTCATTAGGAGGCCCTGATTGTTACAATTAACTATCATTTTTGCGTCGGATTCGAAAATCTAGACTCACAGGAGAACGACCATAAGGTGCCCGAGGCAGCAATAGACCCTTGGAGACAAGTTGGCTTGAGGCCGATGTATTGAATCTCGACGCAATTTGAGTGTTCCATCGGCATTAGGAGGCCCTGAACGTTAAAATTAGCTATCATTTTTGCGTCGGATTCGATAATCTAAACTCACAGGAGAACGACCATACGGTGCCCGAGGCAGCAACAGACCCTTGGAGACAAGTCGGCTGGAGGACGATGTATTGAATTTCGACGCAATTTGAGTGTTCCATCGTCATTACAAGGCCCTGAACGTTACAATTAACTATCATTTTTGCGTCGGATTCGAAAATCTAGACTCACAGGACAACGACCATAAGGTGCCCGAGGCAGCAATAGACCCTTGGAGACAAGTCGGCTGGAGGCCGATGTATTGAATCTCGACGCAATTTGAGTGTTCCATCGGCATTAGGAGGCTTTGAACGTTATATTTAGCTATCATTTTTGCGTCGGATTCGATAATCTAAACTCACAGGAGAACGACCATAAGGTGCCCGAGGCAGCAATAGACCCTTGGAGACAAGTCGGCTGGAGGCCGATGTATTGAATCTCGACGCAATTTGAGTGTTCCATCGTCATTACAAGGCCCTGAACGTAACAATTAACTATCATTTTTGCGTCGGATTCGAAAATCTAGACTCACAGGAGAACGACCATAAGGTGCCCGAGGCAGCAATAGACCCTTGGAGACAAGTCGGCTGGAGGACGATGTATTGGATCGCGACCCAATTTGAGTCTTCTATCGTCATTAGGAGGCGCTGAACGTTACAATTCACTATCATTTTTGCGTCGGATTCGAAAATCTAGACTCACAGGAGAAGGACCATGTGGTGCCCGAGGCAGCGATAACCCCTTGGAGACAAGTCGTCTGGAGGACGATTTATTGAATCTCGACGCTATTTGAGAGTTCCATCGTCATTAGGCGACCCTGAACGTTACAATTAACTATCATTTTGGCGTTGCATTCGTAAATCTAGACTTACAAGAGAACGACCATACAGTGCCCGAGGCAGCATTAGACCCTTGGAGACAAGTCGGCTGGAGGACGATGTATTGGATCGTGACGCAATTTGAGTGTTCCATCGTCATTAGGAGGCCTTGAATGTTACAATTAACTATCAGTTTTTCGTCGGATTCGAAAATCTAGACTCACAGCAGACGATCCATTTGGTGCCCGAGGCAGCAATATCCCCTTGGAGACAAATCGGCTGGAGGACGATGTATTGAATCCCTACGCTATTTGAGTCTTCTATCGTCATTAGGAGGCGCTGAACGTTACAATTCACTATTTTTTTTTGTCGGATTCGAAAATCTAGACTCACAGGACAAGGATCATATTGTGCCCGAGACAGCAATATCCCCTTGGAGACAAGTCGGCTGGAGGACGATGTATTGAATCTCGACGCAATTTGAGTGCACCATCGGCATTAGGAGGCCCTGAACGTTAAAATTAACGATCACTTTTGCGTCGGATTCGATAATCTAAACTCACAGGAGAACGACCATACGGTGCCCGAGGCAGCAACAGATCCTTGGAGACAAGTCGGCTGGAGGACGATGTATTGAATCTCGACGCAATTTGAGTGTTCCATCGTCATTACAAGGCCCTGAACGTTACAATTAACTATCATTTTTGCGTCGGATTCGAAAATCTAGACTCACAGGAGAAGGATCATATTGTGCCCGAGACAGCAATACCCCCTTGGAGACAAATCGGCTGGAAGACGATGTATTGAATCTCGACGCAATTTGAGTGTCCCATCGTCATTAGGAGGCCCTAAACGTTACAATTAACTATCATTTTTGCGTAGGATTCGATAATCTAAACTTACAGGGGAACGACCATACGGTGCCCGAGGCAGCTATTGACCCTTGGAGACAAGTCGGTTGGAGGACGATGTATTGGATCGCGACGCAAAATGAGTGTTCCATCGTCATTAGGAGGCCCTGAATGTTACAATTAACTATCAGTTTTTCGTCGGATTCGAAAATCTAAACTCACAGGAGAACGACCATAAGGTGCCCGAGGCAGCAATAGACCGTTGGAGACAAGTCGGCTGGAGGCCGATGTATTGAATCTCGACGCAATTTGAGTGTTCCATCGTCATTAGAAGGCGCAGAACGTTACAATTAACTATGATTTTTGCGTCGGATTCGAAAATCTAGACTCACAGGAGAAAGATCATATTGTGCCCGAGACAGCAATATCCCCTTGGAGACAAGTCGGCTGGAGGACGATGTATTGAATCTCGACGCAATTTGAGTGTCCCATCGTCATTAGGAGGCCCTAAACCTTACAATTAACTATCATTTTTGCGTCGGATTCGATAATCTAAACTCACAGGGGAACGACCATACGGTGCCCGAGGCAGCTATTGACCCTTGGAGACAAGTCGGTTGGAGGACGATGTATTGGATCGCGACGCAAAATGAGTGTTCCATCGTCATTACAAGGCCCTGAACCTTACAATTAACTATCAGTTTCGCGTCGGATTCGAAAATCTACTCACAGGAGAAGTTCATACGGTGCTCGAGACAGCAATATACCCCTTGGAGACAAATCGGCTGGAGGACGATGTATTGAATCTCGACGCAATTTGAGTCTTCTATCGTCATTAGGAGGCGCTGAACGTTACAATTCACTATCATTTTTGCGTCGGATTCGAAAATCTAGACTCACAGGAGAAAGATCATATTGTGCCCGAGGCAGCAATATCCCCTTGGAGACAAGTCGGCTGGAGGACGATGTATTGAATCTCGACGCAATTTGAGAGTTCCATCGTCATTAGGCCGCCCTGAACGTTACAATTAACTATCATTTTTGCGTCGGATTCGAAAATCTAGACTTACAAGAGGACGACCATAAAGTGCCCGAGGCAGCATCAGATCCTTGGAGACAAGTCGGCTGGAGGACGATGTATTGGATCGCGACGCAATTTGAGTGTTCCATCGTCATTAGATTAACTATCATTTTTGTGTCGGATTCGAAAATCTAGACTCACAGGAGAACGACCATAAGGTGCCCGAGGCAGCAATAGACCCTTGGAGACATGTCGGCTGGAGGCCGATGTATTGAATCTCGACGCAATTTGAGTGTTCCATTGGCATTAGGAGGCCCTGACCGTTAAAATTAACTATCATTTTTGCGTCGGATTCGATAATCTAAACTCACAGGAGAACGACCATACGGTGCCCGAGGCAGCAATAGACCCTTGTAGACAAGTCGGCTGGAGGACGATGTATTGAATCTCGACGCAATTTGAGTGTTCCATCGTCATTACAGGGCCCTGAACGTTACAATTAACTATCATTTTTGCGTCGGATTCGAAAATCTAGACTCACAGGAGAACGACCATAAGGTGCCCGAGGCAGCAATAGACCCTTGGAGACAAGTCGGCTGGAGGACGATGTATTGGATCGCGACGCAATTAGAGTCTTCTATCGTCATTAGGAGGCGCTGAACGTTACAATTCACTATCATTTTTGCGTCGGATTCGAAAATCTAGACTCACAGGAGAAGGACCATGTGGTGCCCGAGGCAGCGATATCCCCTTGGAGACAAGTCGGCTGGAGGCCGATGTATTGAATCTCGACGCAATTTGAGTGTTCCATCGTCATTAGAAGGCCCTGAACGTTACAATTAACTATCATTTTTGCGTCGGATACGAAAATCTAGACTCACAGGAGAGCGACCATAAGGTGCCCGAGGCAGCTATTGACCCTTGGAGACAAGTCGGTTTGAGGACGATGTATTGGATCGCGACGCAAAATGAGTGTTCCACCGTCATTAGGAGGCCCTGAATGTTACAATTAACTATCAGTTTTTCGTCGGATTCGAAAATCTAAACTCACAGGAGAACGACCATAAGGTGCCCGAGGCAGCAATAGACCGTTGGAGACAAGTCGGCTGGAGACCGATGTATTGAATCTCGACGCAATTTGAGTGTTCCATCGTCATTACAAGGCCCTGAACCTTACAATTAACTATCAGTTTCGCGTCGGATTCGAAAATCTACTCACAGGAGAAGTTCATACGGTGCTCGAGACAGCAATATACCCCTTGGAGACAAATCGGTTGGAGGACGATGTATTGAATCTCGACGCAATTTGAGTCTTCTATCGTCATTAGGAGGCGCTGAACATTACAATTCACTATCATTTTTGCGTCGGATTCGAAAATCTAGACTCACAGGAGAAAGATCATATTGTGCCCGAGACAGCAATATCCCCTTGGAGACAAGTCGGCTGGAGGACGATGTATTGAATCTCGACGCAATTTGAGTGTTCCATCGTCATTAGAAGGCCCTGAACGTTACAATTAACTATGATTTTTGCGTCGGATTCGAAAATCTAGACTCACAGGAGAAAGATCATATTGTGCCCGAGGCAGCAATATCCCCTTGGAGACAAGTCGGCTGGAGGACGATGTATTGAATCTCGACGCAATCTGAGAGTTCCATCGTCATTAGGCCGCCCTGAACGTTACAATTAACTATCATTTTTGCGTCGGATTCGAAAATCTAGACTTACAAGAGGACGACCATAAAGTGCCCGAGGCAGCATCAGATCCTTGGAGACAAGTCGGCTGGAGGACGATGTATTGGATCGCGACGCAATTTGAGTGTTCCATCGTCATTAGATTAACTATCATTTTTGTGTCGGATTCGAAAATCTAGACACACAGGAGAACGACCATAAGGTGCCCGAGGCAGCAATAGACCCTTGGAGACATGTCGGCTGGAGGCCGATGTATTGAATCTCGACGCAATTTGAGTGTTCCATTGGCATTAGGAGGCCCTGACCGTTAAAATTAACTATCATTTTTGCGTCGGATTCGATAATCTAAACTCACAGGAGAACGACCATACGGTGCCCGAGGCAGCAATAGACCCTTGGAGACAAGTCGGCTGGAGGACGATGTATTGAATCTCGACGCAATTTGAGTGTTCCATCGTCATTACAGGGCCCTGAACGTTACAATTAACTATCATTTTTGCGTCGGATTCGAAAATCTAGACTCACAGGAGAACGACCATAAGGTGCCCGAGGCAGCAATAGACCCTTGGAGACAAGTCGGCTGGAGGACGATGTATTGGATCGCGACGCAATTTGAGTCTTCTATCGTCATTAGGAGGCGCTGAACGTTACAATTCACTATCATTTTTGCGTCGGATTCGAAAATCTAGACTCACAGGAGAAGGACCATGTGGTGCCCGAGGCAGCGATATCCACTTGGAGACAAGTCGGCTGGAGGCCGATGTATTGAATCTCGACGCAATTTGAGTGTTCCATCGTCATTAGAAGGCCCTGAACGTTACAATTAACTATCATTTTTGCGTCGGATACGAAAATCTAGACTCACAGGAGAGCGACCATAAGGTGCCCGAGGCAGCTATTGACCCTTGGAGACAAGTCGGTTTGAGGACGATGTATTGGATCGCGACGCAAAATGAGTGTTCCACCGTCATTAGGAGTCCCTGAATGTTACAATTAACTATCAGTTTTTCGTCGGATTCGAAAATCTAAACTCACAGGAGAACGACCATAAGGTGCCCGAGGCAGCAATAGACCGTTGGAGACAAGTCGGCTGGAGACCGATGTATTGAATCTCGACGCAATTTGAGTGTTCCATCGTCATTACAAGGCCCTGAACCTTACAATTAACTATCAGTTTCGCGTCGGATTCGAAAATCTACTCACAGGAGAAGTTCATACGGTGCTCGAGACAGCAATATACCCCTTGGAGACAAATCGGTTGGAGGACGATGTATTGAATCTCGACGCAATTTGAGTCTTCTATCGTCATTAGGAGGCGCTGAACATTACAATTCACTATCATTTTTGCGTCGGATTCGAAAATCTAGACTCACAGGAGAAAGATCATATTGTGCCCGAGGCAGCAATAGACCCTTGGAGCCAAGTCGGCTGGAGGCCGATGTATTGAATCTCGACGCAATTTGAGTGTTCCATCGGCATTAGGAAGCCCTGAACGTTAAAATTCTCTATCATTTTTGCGTCGGATTCGAAAATCTACTCACAGGAGAAGTTCATACGGTGCTCGAGACAGCAATATCCCCTTGGAGACAATTCCGCTGGAGGCCGATGTATTGAATCTCGACGCAATTTGAGTGTTCCATCGTCATTAGAAGGCCCTGAACGTTACAATTAACTATGATTTTTGCGTCGGATTCGAAAATCTAGACTCACAGGAGACGACCATTAGGTGCCCGAGGCAGCAATAGACACTTGGAGTCAAGTCGGCTGGAGGCCGATGTATTGAATCTCGACGCAATTTGAGTGTTCCATCGGCATTAGGAAGTCCTGAACGTTACAATTAACTATCATTTTGGCGTCGGATTCGTAAATCTAGACTTACAAGAGAACGACCATAAAGTGCCGGAGGCAGCAATAGACCCTTGGAGACAAGTCGGCTGGAGGCCGATGTATTGAATCTCGACGCAATTTGAGTATTCCATTGGCATTAGGAGGCCCTGAACGTTAAAATTAACTATCATTTTTGCGTCGGATTCGATAATCTAAACTCACAGGAGAACGACCATACGGTGCCCGAGGCAGCAACAGACCCTTGGAGACAAATCGGCTGGAGGACGATGTATTGAACCCCGACGCAATTTGAGTCTTCTATCGTCATTAGGAGGCGCTGAACGTTACAATTCACTATCATTTTTGCGTCGGATTCGAAAATCTAGACTCACAGGAGAAGGATCATATTGTGCCCGAGACAGCAATATCCCCTTGGAGACAAGTCGGCTGGAGGACGATGTATTGAATCTCGACGCAATTTGAGTGTCCCATCGTCATTAGGAGGCCCTAAACCTTACAATTAACTATCATTTTTGCGTCGGATTCGATAATCTAAACTCACAGGGGAACGACCATACGGTGCCCGAGGCAGCTATTGACCCTTGGAGACAAGTCGGTTGGAGGACGATGTATTGGATCGCGACGCAAAATGAGTGTTCCATCGTCATTACAAGGCCCTGAACCTTACAATTAACTATCAGTTTCGCGTCGGATTCGAAAATCTACTCACAGGAGAAGTTCATACGGTGCTCGAGACAGCAATATACCCCTTGGAGACAAATCGGCTGGAGGACGATGTATTGAATCTCGACGCAATTTGAGTCTTCTATCGTCATTAGGAGGCGCTGAACGTTACAATTCACTATCATTTTTGCGTCGGATTCGAAAATCTAGACTCACAGGAGAAAGATCATATTGTGCCCGAGGCAGCAATATCCCCTTGGAGACAAGTCGGCTGGAGGACGATGTATTGAATCTCGACGCAATTTGAGAGTTCCATCGTCATTAGGCCGCCCTGAACGTTACAATTAACTATCATTTTTGCGTCGGATTCGAAAATCTAGACTTACAAGAGTACGACCATAAAGTGCCCGAGGCAGCATCAGATCCTTGGAGACAAGTCGGCTGGAGGACGATGTATTGGATCGCGACGCAATTTGAGTGTTCCATCGTCATTAGATTAACTATCATTTTTGTGTCGGATTCGAAAATCTAGACTCACAGGAGAACGACCATAAGGTGCCCGAGGCAGCAATAGACCCTTGGAGACATGTCGGCTGGAGGCCGATGTATTGAATCTCGACGCAATTTGAGTGTTACATTGGCATTAGGAGGCCCTGACCGTTAAAATTAACTATCATTTTTGCGTCGGATTCGATAATCTAAACTCACAGGAGAACGACCATACGGTGCCCGAGGCAGCAATAGACCCTTGGAGACAAGTCGGCTGGAGGACGATGTATTGAATCTCGACGCAATTTGAGTGTTCCATCGTCATTACAGGGCCCTGAACGTTACAATTAACTATCATTTTTGCGTCGGATTCGAAAATCTAGACTAACAGGAGAACGACCATAAGGTGCCCGAGGCAGCAAAAGACCCTTGGAGACAAGTCGGCTGGAGGACGATGTATTGGATCGCGACGCAATTTGAGTCTTCTATCGTCATTAGGAGGCGCTGAACGTTACAATTCACTATCATTTTTGCGTCGGATTCGAAAATCTAGACTCAGAGGAGAAGGACCATGTGGTGCCCGAGGCAGCGATATCCCCTTGGAGACAAGTCGGCTGGAGGACGATGTATTGAATCTCGACGCAATTTGAGTGTTCCATCGTCATTAGAAGGCCCTGAACGTTACAATTAACTATGATTTTTGCGTCGGATTCGAAAATCTAGACTCACAGGAGAAAGATCATATTGTGCCCGAGACAGAAATATCCCCTTGGAGATAAGTCGGCTGGAGGACGATGTATTGAATCTCGACGCAATTTGAGTGTTCCATCGTCATTAGAAGGCGCAGAACGTTACAATTAACTATGATTTTTGCGTCGGATTCGAAAATCTAGACTCACAGGACAACGACCATAAGGTGCCCGAGGCAGCAATAGACCCTTGGAGCCAAGTCGGCTGGAGGCCGATGTATTGAATCTCGACGCAATTTGAGTGTTCCATCGGCATTAGGAAGCCCTGAACGTTAAAATTCTCTATCATTTTTGCGTCGGATTCGAAAATCTACTCACAGGAGAAGTTCATACGGTGCTCGAGACAGCAATATCCCCTTGGAGACAATTCCGCTGGAGGCCGATGTATTGAATCTCGACGCAATTTGAGAGTTCTATCGTCATCAGGAGGCGCTGAACGTTACAATTCACTATCATTTTTGCGTCGGATTCGAAAATCTAGACTCACAGGGGAACGACCATAAGGTGCCCGAGGCAGCAATAGACCCTTGGACACAAGTCGGCTGGAGGCCGATGTATTGAATCTCGACGCAATTTGAGTGTTCCATCGGCATTAGGAGGCCCTGAACGTTACAACTAACTATCATTGTTGCGTCGGTTACGAAAATCTAGACTCACAGGAGAAGGATCATATTGTGCCCGAGACAGCAATATCCCCTTGGAGACAAGTCGGCTGGAGGACGATGTATTGAATCTCGACGCAATTTGAGTGTCCCATCGTCATTAGGAGGCCCTAAACCTTACAATTAACTATCATTTTTGCGTCGGATTCGATAATCTAAACTCACAGGGGAACGACCATACGGTGCCCGAGGCAGCTATTGACCCTTGGAGACAAGTCGGTTGGAGGACGATGTATTGGATCGCGACGCAAAATGAGTGTTCCATCGTCATTACAAGGCGCTGAACGTTACAATTCACTATCATTTTTGCGTCGGATTCGAAAATCTAGACTCACAGGAGAAAGATCATATTGTGCCCGAGGCAGCAATATCCCCTTGGAGACAAGTCGGCTGGAGGACGATGTATTGAATCTCGACGCAATTTGAGAGTTCCAACGTCATTAGGCGGCCCTGAACGTTACAATTAACTATCATTTTTGCGTCGGATTCGAAAATCTAGACTTACAAGAGGACGACCATAAAGTGCCCGAGGCAGCATCAGATCCTTGGAGACAAGTCGGCTGGAGGACGATGTATTGGATCGCGACGCAATTTGAGTGTTCCATCATCATTAGATTAACTATCATTTTTGTGTCGGATTCGAAAATCTAGACTCACAGGAGAACGACCATAAGGTGCCCGAGGCAGCAATAGACCCTTGGAGACATGTCGGCTGGAGGCCGATGTATTGAATCTCGACGCAATTTGAGTGTTCCATTGGCATTAGGAGGCCCTGAACGTTAAAATTAACTATCATTTTTGCGTCGGATTCGATAATCTAAACTCACAGGAGAACGACCATACGGTGCCCGAGGCAGCAATAGACCCTTGGAGACAAGTCGGCTGGAGGACGATGTATTGAATCTCGACGCAATTTGAGTGTTCCATCGTCATTACAAGGCCCTGAACGTTACAATTAACTATCATTTTTGCGTCGGATTCGAAAATCTAGACTCACAGGAGAACGACCATAAGGTGCCCGAGGCAGCAATAGACCCTTGGAGACAAGTCGGCTAGAGGACGATGTATTGGATCGCGACGCAATTTGAGTCTTCTATCGTCATTAGCAGGCGCTGAACGTTACAATTCACTATCATTTTTGCGTCGGATTCGAAAATCTAGACTCACAGGAGAAGGACCATGTGGTGCCCGAGGCAGCGATATCCCCTTGGAGACAAGTCGGCTGGAGGCCGATGTATTGAATCTCGACGCAATTTGAGTGTTCCATCGTCATTAGAAGGCCCTGAACGTTACAATTAACTATCATTTTTGCGTCGGATACGAAAATCTAGACTCACAGGAGAGCGACCATAAGGTGCCCGAGGCAGCTATTGACCCTTGGAGACAAGTCGGTTTGAGGACGATGTATTGGATCGCGACGCAAAAAGAGTGTTCCATCGTCATTAGGAGGCCCTGAATGTTACAATTAACTATCAGTTTTTCGTCGGATTCGAAAATCTAAACTCACAGGAGAACGACCATAAGGTGCCCGAGGCAGCAATAGACCGTTGGAGACAAGTCGGCTGGAGGCCGATGTATTGAATCTCGACGCAATTTGAGTGTTCCATCGTCATTTCAAGGCCCTGAACCTTACAATTAACTATCAGTTTCGCGTCGGATTCGAAAATCTACTCACAGGAGAAGTTCATACGGTGCTCGAGACAGCAATATACCCCTTGGATACAAATCGGTTGGAGGACGATGTATTGAATCTCGATTGATGAATCTCTTCTATCGTCATTAGGAGGCGCTGAACATTACAATTCACTATCATTTATGCGTCGGATTCGAAAATCTAGACTCACAGGAGAAAGATCATATTGTGCCCGAGACAGCAATATCCCCTTGGAGACAAGTCGGCTGGAGGACGATGTATTGAATCTCGACGCAATTTGAGTGTCCCATCGTCATTAGGAGGCCCTAAACCTTACAATTAACTATCATTTTTGCGTCGGATTCGATAATCTAAACTCACAGGGGAACGACCATACGGTGCCCGAGGCAGCTATTGACCCTTGGAGACAAGTCGGTTGGAGGACGATGTATTGGATCGCGACGCAAAATGAGTGTTCCATCGTCATTACAAGGCCCTGAACCTTACAATTAACTATCAGTTTCGCGTCGGATTCGAAAATCTACTCACAGGAGAAGTTCATACGGTGCTCGAGACAGCAATATACCCCTTGGAGACAAATCGGCTGGAGAACGATGAATTGAATCTCGACGCAATTTGAGTCTTCTGTCGTCATTAGGAGGCGCTGAACGTTACAATTCACTATCATTTTTGCGTCGGATTCGAAAATCTAGACTCACAGGAGAAAGATCATATTGTGCCCGAGGCAGCAATATCCCCTTGGAGACAAGTCGGCTGGAGAACGATGTATTGAATCTCGACGCAATTTGAGAGTTCCATCGTCATTAGGCGGCCCTGAACGTTACAATTAACTATCATTTTTGCGTCGGATTCGAAAATCTAGACTCACAGGAGAACGACCATAAGGTGCCCGAGGCAGCAATAGACCCTTGGAGACAAGTCGGCTGGAGGCCGATGTATTGAATCTCGACGCAATTTGAGTATTCCATTGGCATTAGGAGGCCCTGAACGTTAAAATTAACTATCATTTTTGCGTCGGATTCGATAATCTAAACTCACAGGAGAACGACCATACGGTGCCCGAGGCAGCAACAGACCCTTGGAGACAAGTCGGCTGGAGGACGATGTATTGAATCTCGACGCAATTTGAGTGTCCCATCGTCATTAGGAGGCCCTAAACCTTACAATTAACTATCATTTTTGCGTCGGATTCGATAATCTAAACTCACAGGGGAACGACCATACGGTGCCCGAGGCAGCTATTGACCCTTGGAGACAAGTCGGTTGGAGGACGATGTATTGGATCGCGACGCAAAATGAGTGTTCCATCGTCATTACAAGGCCCTGAACCTTACAATTAACTATCAGTTTCGCGTCGGATTCGAAAATCTACTCACAGGAGAAGTTCATACGGTGCTCGAGACAGCAATATACCCCTTGGAGACAAATCGGCTGGAGGACGATGTATTGAATCTCGACGCAATTTGAGTCTTCTATCGTCATTAGGAGGCGCTGAACGTTACAATTCACTATCATTTTTGCGTCGGATTCGAAAATCTAGACTCACAGGAGAAAGATCATATTGTGCCCGAGGCAGCAATATCCCCTTGGAGACAAGTCGGCTGGAGGACGATGTATTGAATCTCGACGCAATTTGAGAGTTCCATCGTCATTAGGCCGCCCTGAACGTTACAATTAACTATCATTTTTGCGTCGGATTCGAAAATCTAGACTTACAAGAGTACGACCATAAAGTGCCCGAGGCAGCATCAGATCCTTGGAGACAAGTCGGCTGGAGGACGATGTATTGGATCGCGACGCAATTTGAGTGTTCCATCGTCATTAGATTAACTATCATTTTTGTGTCGGATTCGAAAATCTAGACTCACAGGAGAACGACCATAAGGTGCCCGAGGCAGCAATAGACCCTTGGAGACATGTCGGCTGGAGGCCGATGTATTGAATCTCGACGCAATTTGAGTGTTACATTGGCATTAGGAGGCCCTGACCGTTAAAATTAACTATCATTTTTGCGTCGGATTCGATAATCTAAACTCACAGGAGAACGACCATACGGTGCCCGAGGCAGCAATAGACCCTTGGAGACAAGTCGGCTGGAGGACGATGTATTGAATCTCGACGCAATTTGAGTGTTCCATCGTCATTACAGGGCCCTGAACGTTACAATTAACTATCATTTTTGCGTCGGATTCGAAAATCTAGACTAACAGGAGAACGACCATAAGGTGCCCGAGGCAGCAAAAGACCCTTGGAGACAAGTCGGCTGGAGGACGATGTATTGGATCGCGACGCAATTTGAGTCTTCTATCGTCATTAGGAGGCGCTGAACGTTACAATTCACTATCATTTTTGCGTCGGATTCGAAAATCTAGACTCAGAGGAGAAGGACCATGTGGTGCCCGAGGCAGCGATATCCCCTTGGAGACAAGTCGGCTGGAGGCCGATGTATTGAATCTCGACGCAATTTGAGTGTTCCATCGTCATTACAGGGCCCTGAACGTTACAATTAACTATCATTTTTGCGTCGGATTCGAAAATCTAGACTCACAGGAGGACGACCATAAGGTGCCCGAGGCAGCAATAGACCCTTGGAGACAAGTCGGTTTGAGGACGATGTATTGGATCGCGACGCAAAATGAGTGTTCCACCGTCATTAGGAGGCCCTGAATGTTACAATTAACTATCAGTTTTTCGTCGGATTCGAAAATCTAAACTCACAGGAGAACGACCATAATGTGCCCGAGGCAGCAATAGACCGTTGGAGACAAGTCGGCTGGAGACCGATGTATTGAATCTCGACGCAATTTGAGTGTTCCATCGTCATTACAAGGCCCTGAACCTTACAATTAACTATCAGTTTCGCGTCGGATTCGAAAATCTACTCACAGGAGAAGTTCATACGGTGCTCGAGACAGCAATATACCCCTTGGAGACAAATCGGTTGGAGGACGATGTATTGAATCTCGACGCAATTTGAGTCTTCTATCGTCATTAGGAGGCGCTGAACATTACAATTCACTATCATTTTTGCGTCGGATTCGAAAATCTAGACTCACAGGAGAAAGATCATATTGTGCCCGAGACAGCAATATCCCCTTGGAGACAAGTCGGCTGGAGGACGATGTATTGAATCTCGACGCAATTTGAGTGTTCCATCGTCATTAGAAGGCCCTGAACGTTACAATTAACTATGATTTTTGCGTCGGATTCGAAAATCTAGACTCACAGGAGAAAGATCATATTGTGCCCGAGACAGAAATATCCCCTTGGAGATAAGTCGGCTGGAGGACGATGTATTGAATCTCGACGCAATTTGAGTGTTCCATCGTCATTAGAAGGCGCAGAACGTTACAATTAACTATGATTTTTGCGTCGGATTCGAAAATCTAGACTCACAGGACAACGACCATAAGGTGCCCGAGGCAGCAATAGACCCTTGGAGCCAAGTCGGCTGGAGGCCGATGTATTGAATCTCGACGCAATTTGAGTGTTCCATCGGCATTAGGAAGCCCTGAACGTTAAAATTCTCTATCATTTTTGCGTCGGATTCGAAAATCTACTCACAGGAGAAGTTCATACGGTGCTCGAGACAGCAATATCCCCTTGGAGACAATTCCGCTGGAGGCCGATGTATTGAATCTCGACGCAATTTGAGAGTTCTATCGTCATCAGGAGGCGCTGAACGTTACAATTCACTATCATTTTTGCGTCGGATTCGAAAATCTAGACTCACAGGGGAACGACCATAAGGTGCCCGAGGCAGCAATAGACCCTTGGACACAAGTCGGCTGGAGGCCGATGTATTGAATCTCGACGCAATTTGAGTGTTCCATCGGCATTAGGAGGCCCTGAACGTTACAACTAACTATCATTGTTGCGTCGGTTACGAAAATCTAGACTCACAGGAGAAGGATCATACTGTGCCCGAGACAGCAATATCCCCTTGGAGACAAGTCGGCTGGAGGACGATGTATTGAATCTCGACGCAATTTGAGTGTCCCATCGTCATTAGGAGGCCCTAAACCTTACAATTAACTATCATTTTTGCGTCGGATTCGATAATCTAAACTCACAGGGGAACGACCATACGGTGCCCGAGGCAGCTATTGACCCTTGGAGACAAGTCGGTTGGAGGACGATGTATTGGATCGCGACGCAAAATGAGTGTTCCATCGTCATTACAAGGCGCTGAACGTTACAATTCACTATCATTTTTGCGTCGGATTCGAAAATCTAGACTCACAGGAGAAAGATCATATTGTGCCCGAGGCAGCAATATCCCCTTGGAGACAAGTCGGCTGGAGGACGATGTATTGAATCTCGACGCAATTTGAGAGTTCCAACGTCATTAGGCGGCCCTGAACGTTACAATTAACTATCATTTTTGCGTCGGATTCGAAAATCTAGACTTACAAGAGGACGACCATAAAGTGCCCGAGGCAGCATCAGATCCTTGGAGACAAGTCGGCTGGAGGACGATGTATTGGATCGCGACGCAATTTGAGTGTTCCATCATCATTAGATTAACTATCATTTTTGTGTCGGATTCGAAAATCTAGACTCACAGGAGAACGACCATAAGGTGCCCGAGGCAGCAATAGACCCTTGGAGACATGTCGGCTGGAGGCCGATGTATTGAATCTCGACGCAATTTGAGTGTTCCATTGGCATTAGGAGGCCCTGAACGTTAAAATTAACTATCATTTTTGCGTCGGATTCGATAATCTAAACTCACAGGAGAACGACCATACGGTGCCCGAGGCAGCAATAGACCCTTGGAGACAAGTCGGCTGGAGGACGATGTATTGAATCTCGACGCAATTTGAGTGTTCCATCGTCATTACAAGGCCCTGAACGTTACAATTAACTATCATTTTTGCGTCGGATTCGAAAATCTAGACTCACAGGAGAACGACCATAAGGTGCCCGAGGCAGCAATAGACCCTTGGAGACAAGTCGGCTAGAGGACGATGTATTGGATCGCGACGCAATTTGAGTCTTCTATCGTCATTAGCAGGCGCTGAACGTTACAATTCACTATCATTTTTGCGTCGGATTCGAAAATCTAGACTCACAGGAGAAGGACCATGTGGTGCCCGAGGCAGCGATATCCCCTTGGAGACAAGTCGGCTGGAGGCCGATGTATTGAATCTCGACGCAATTTGAGTGTTCCATCGTCATTAGAAGGCCCTGAACGTTACAATTAACTATCATTTTTGCGTCGGATACGAAAATCTAGACTCACAGGAGAGCGACCATAAGGTGCCCGAGGCAGCTATTGACCCTTGGAGACAAGTCGGTTTGAGGACGATGTATTGGATCGCGACGCAAAAAGAGTGTTCCATCGTCATTAGGAAGCCCTGAATGTTACAATTAACTATCAGTTTTTCGTCGGATTCGAAAATCTAAACTCACAGGACAACGACCATAAGGTGCCCGAGGCAGCAATAGACCGTTGGAGACAAGTCGGCTGGAGGCCGATGTATTGAATCTCGACGCAATTTGAGTGTTCCATCGTCATTTCAAGGCCCTGAACCTTACAATTAACTATCAGTTTCGCGTCGGATTCGAAAATCTACTCACAGGAGAAGTTCATACGGTGCTCGAGACAGCAATATACCCCTTGGATACAAATCGGTTGGAGGACGATGTATTGAATCTCGATTGATGAATCTCTTCTATCGTCATTAGGAGGCGCTGAACATTACAATTCACTATCATTTATGCGTCGGATTCGAAAATCTAGACTCACAGGAGAAAGATCATATTGTGCCCGAGACAGCAATATCCCCTTGGAGACAAGTCGGCTGGAGGACGATGTATTGAATCTCGACGCAATTTGAGTGTCCCATCGTCATTAGGAGGCCCTAAACCTTACAATTAACTATCATTTTTGCGTCGGATTCGATAATCTAAACTCACAGGGGAACGACCATACGGTGCCCGAGGCAGCTATTGACCCTTGGAGACAAGTCGGTTGGAGGACGATGTATTGGATCGCGACGCAAAATGAGTGTTCCATCGTCATTACAAGGCCCTGAACCTTACAATTAACTATCAGTTTCGCGTCGGATTCGAAAATCTACTCACAGGAGAAGTTCATACGGTGCTCGAGACAGCAATATACCCCTTGGAGACAAATCGGCTGGAGAACGATGAATTGAATCTCGACGCAATTTGAGTCTTCTGTCGTCATTAGGAGGCGCTGAACGTTACAATTCACTATCATTTTTGCGTCGGATTCGAAAATCTAGACTCACAGGAGAAAGATCATATTGTGCCCGAGGCAGCAATATCCCCTTGGAGACAAGTCGGCTGGAGAACGATGTATTGAATCTCGACGCAATTTGAGAGTTCCATCGTCATTAGGCGGCCCTGAACGTTACAATTAACTATCATTTTTGCGTCGGATTCGAAAATCTAGACTCACAGGAGAACGACCATAAGGTGCCCGAGGCAGCAATAGACCCTTGGAGACAAGTCGGCTGGAGGCCGATGTATTGAATCTCGACGCAATTTGAGTATTCCATTGGCATTAGGAGGCCCTGAACGTTAAAATTAACTATCATTTTTGCGTCGGATTCGATAATCTAAACTCACAGGAGAACGACCATACGGTGCCCGAGGCAGCAACAGACCCTTGGAGACAAGTCGGCTGGAGGACGATGTATTGAATCTCGACGCAATTTGAGTGTTCCATCGTCATTAGAAGGCCCTGAACGTTACAATTAACTATCATTTTTGCGTCGGATACGAAAATCTAGACTCACAGGAGAGCGACCATAAGGTGCTCGAGGCAGCAATAGACCGTTGGAGACAAGTCGGCTGGAGGACGATGTATTGAATCTCGACGCAATTTGAGAGTTCCATCGTCATTAGGCGGCCCTGAACGTTACAATTAACTATCATTTTGGCGTCGGATTCGTAAATCTAGACTTACAAGAGAACGACCATAAAGTGCCCGAGGCAGCATTAGACCCTTGGAGACAAGTCGGCTGGAGGACGATGTATTGAATCTCGACGCAATTTGAGTGTTCCATCGTCATTACAAGGCCCTGAACGTTACAATTAACTATCATTTTTGCGTCGGATTCGAAAATCTAGACTCACAGGAGAACGACCATAATGTGCCCGAGGCAGCAATAGACCCTTGGAGACAAGTCGGCTGGAGGACGATGTATTGGATCGCGACGCAATTTGAGTCTTCTATCGTCATTAGGAGGCGCTGAACGTTACAATTCACTATCATTTTTGCGTCGGATTCGAAAATCTATACTCACAGGAGAAGGACCATGTGGTGCCCGAGGCAGCGATATCCCCTTGGAGACAAGTAGGCTGGAGGCCGATGTATTGAATCTCGACGCAATTTGAGTGTTCCATCGTCATTAGAAGGCCCTGAACGTTACAATTAACTATCATTTTTGCGTCGGATTCGAAAATCTAGACTCACAGGACAACGACCATAAGGTGCCCGAGGCAGCAATAGACCCTTGGAGACAAGTCGGCTGGAGGCCGATGTATTGAATCTCGACGCAATTTGAGTGTTCCATCGGCATTAGGAGGCCCTGAACGTTATAATTAACTATCATTTTTGCGTCGGATTCGATAATCTAAACTCACAGGAGAACGACCGTAAGGTGCCCGAGGCAGCAATAGACCCTTGGAGACAAGTCGGCTGGAGGCCGATGTATTGAATCTCGACGCAATTTGAGTGTTCCATCGGCATTAGGAGGCCCTGAACGTTACAATTAACTATCATTTTTGCGTCGGGTTCGAAAATCTAGACTCACAGGAGAACGACCATAAGGTGCCCGAGGCAGCAATAGACCCTTGGAGGCAAGTCGGCTGGAGGACGATGTATTGAATCTCGACGCAATTTGAGTGTTCCATCGTCATTAGAAGGCCCTGAACGTTACAATTAACTATCATTTTTGCGTCGGATTCGAAAATCTAGACTCACAGGACAACGACCATAAGGTGCCCGAGGCAGCAATAGACCCTTGGAGACAAGTCGGCTGGAGGCCGATGTATTGAATCTCGACGCAATTTTAGTGTTCCATCGTCATTACAAGGCCCTGAACGTTACAATTAACTATCATTTTTGCGTCGGATTCGAAAATCAAGACTCACAGGAGAACGACCATAAGGTGCCCGAGGCAGCAATAGACCCTTGGAGACAAGTCGGCTGGAGGACGATGTATTGGATCGCGACGCAATTTGAGTCTTCTATCGTCATTAGGAGGCGCTGAACGTTACAATTAACTATCATCTTTGCGTCGGGTTCGAGAATCTAGACTCACAGGAGAACGACCATAAGGTGCCCGAGGCAGCAATAGACCCTTGGAGACAAGTCGGCTGGAGGCCGATGTATTGAATCTCGACGCAATTTGAGTGTTCCATCGGCATTCGGAGGCCCTGAACGTTACAATTAACTATCATTTTAGCGTCGGGTTCGAAAATCTAGACTCACAGGAGAACGACCATAAGGTGCCCGAGGCAGCAATAGACCCTTGGAGACAAGTCGGCTGGAGGACGATGTATTGAATCTCGACGCAATTTGAGAGTTCCATCGTCATTAGGCGGCCCTGAGCGTTATAATTAACTATCATTTTTGCGTCGGATTCGGAAATCTAGAATTACAAGAGAACGACCATAAAGTGCCCGAGGCAGCATTAGAACCTTGGAGACAAGTCGGCTGGAGGACGATGTATTGAATCTCGACGCAATTTGAGTGTTCCATCGTCATTAGAAGGCCCTGAACGTTACAATTAACTATCATTTTTGCGTCGGATTCGAAAATCTAGACTCACAGGACAACGACCATAAGGTGCCCGAGGCAGCAATAGACCCTTGGAGACAAGTCGGCTGGAGGCCGATGTATTGAATCTCGACGCAATTTTAGTGTTCCATCGTCATTACAAGGCCTTGAACGTTACAATTAACTATCATTTTTGCGTCGGATTCGAAAATCAAGACTCACAGGAGAACGACCATAAGGTGCCCGAGGCAGCAATAGACCCTTGGAGACAAGTCGGCTGGAGGACGATGTATTGGATCGCGACGCAATTTGAGTCTTCTATCGTCATTAGGAGGCGCTGAACGTTACAATTCACTATCATTTTTGCGTCGGATTCGAAAATCTAGACTCACAGGAGAAGGACCATGTGGTGCCCGAGGCAGCGATATCCCCTTGGAGACAAGTAGGCTGGAGGCCGATGTATTGAATCTCGACGCAATTTGAGTGTTCCATCGTCATTAGAAGGCCCTGAACGTTACAATTAACTATCATTTTTGCGTCGGATTCGAAAATCTAGACTCACAGGACAACGACCATAAGGTGCCCGAGGCAGCAATAGACCCTTGGAGACAAGTCGGCTGGAGGCCGATGTATTGAATCTCGACATAATTTGAGTGTTCCATCGGCATTAGGAGGCCCTGAACGTTATAATTAACTATCATTTTTGCGTCGGATTCGATAATCTAAACTCACAGGAGAACGACCATAAGGTGCCCGAGGCAGCAATAGACCCTAGGAGACAAGTCGGCTGGAGGCCGATGTATTGAATCTCGACGCAATTTGAGTGTTCCATCGTCATTACAAGGCCCTGAACGTTACAATTAACTATCATTTTTGCGTCGGATTCGAAAATCTAGACTCACAGGACAACGACCATAAGGTGCCCGAGGCAGCAATAGACCCTTGGAGACAAGTCGGCTGGAGGCCGATGTATTGAATCTCGACGCAATTTTAGTGTTCCATCGTCATTACAAGGCCCTGAACGTTACAATTAACTATCATTTTTGCGTCGGATTCGAAAATCAAGACTCACAGGAGAACGACCATAAGGTGCCCGAGGCAGCAATAGACCCTTGGAGACAAGTCGGCTGGAGGACGATGTATTGGATCGCGACGCAATTTGAGTCTTCTATCGTCATTAGGAGGCGCTGAACGTTACAATTCACTATCATTTTTGCGTCGGATTCGAAAATCTAGACTCACAGGAGAAGGACCATGTGGTGCCCGAGGCAGCGATATCCCCTTGGAGACAAGTAGGCTGGAGGCCGATGTATTGAATCTCGACGCAATTTGAGTGTTCCATCGTCATTAGAAGGCCCTGAACGTTACAATTAACTATCATTTTTGCGTCGGATTCGAAAATCTAGACTCACAGGACAACGACCATAAGGTGCCCGAGGCAGCAATAGACCCTTGGAGACAAGTCGGCTGGAGGCCGATGTATTGAATCTCGACGCAATTTGAGTGTTCCATCGGCATTAGGAGGCCCTGAACGTTATAATTAACTATCATTTTTGCGTCGGATTCGATAATCTAAACTCACAGGAGAACGACCGTAAGGTGCCCGAGGCAGCAATAGACCCTTGGAGACAAGTCGGCTGGAGGCCGATGTATTGAATCTCGACGCAATTTGAGTGTTCCATCGGCATTAGGAGGCCCTGAACGTTACAATTAACTATCATTTTTGCGTCGGGTTCGAAAATCTAGACTCACAGGAGAACGACCATAAGGTGCCCGAGGCAGCAATAGACCCTTGGAGGCAAGTCGGCTGGAGGACGATGTATTGAATCTCGACGCAATTTGAGTGTTCCATCGTCATTAGAAGGCCCTGAACGTTACAATTAACTATCATTTTTGCGTCGGATTCGAAAATCTAGACTCACAGGACAACGACCATAAGGTGCCCGAGGCAGCAATAGACCCTTGGAGACAAGTCGGCTGGAGGCCGATGTATTGAATCTCGACGCAATTTTAGTGTTCCATCGTCATTACAAGGCCCTGAACGTTACAATTAACTATCATTTTTGCGTCGGATTCGAAAATCAAGACTCACAGGAGAACGACCATAAGGTGCCCGAGGCAGCAATAGACCCTTGGAGACAAGTCGGCTGGAGGACGATGTATTGGATCGCGACGCAATTTGAGTCTTCTATCGTCATTAGGAGGCGCTGAACGTTACAATTAACTATCATCTTTGCGTCGGGTTCGAGAATCTAGACTCACAGGAGAACGACCATAAGGTGCCCGAGGCAGCAATAGACCCTTGGAGACAAGTCGGCTGGAGGCCGATGTATTGAATCTCGACGCAATTTGAGTGTTCCATCGGCATTCGGAGGCCCTGAACGTTACAATTAACTATCATTTTAGCGTCGGGTTCGAAAATCTAGACTCACAGGAGAACGACCATAAGGTGCCCGAGGCAGCAATAGACCCTTGGAGACAAGTCGGCTGGAGGACGATGTATTGAATCTCGACGCAATTTGAGAGTTCCATCGTCATTAGGCGGCCCTGAGCGTTATAATTAACTATCATTTTTGCGTCGGATTCGGAAATCTAGAATTACAAGAGAACGACCATAAAGTGCCCGAGGCAGCATTAGAACCTTGGAGACAAGTCGGCTGGAGGACGATGTATTGAATCTCGACGCAATTTGAGTGTTCCATCGTCATTAGAAGGCCCTGAACGTTACAATTAACTATCATTTTTGCGTCGGATTCGAAAATCTAGACTCACAGGACAACGACCATAAGGTGCCCGAGGCAGCAATAGACCCTTGGAGACAAGTCGGCTGGAGGCCGATGTATTGAATCTCGACGCAATTTTAGTGTTCCATCGTCATTACAAGGCCTTGAACGTTACAATTAACTATCATTTTTGCGTCGGATTCGAAAATCAAGACTCACAGGAGAACGACCATAAGGTGCCCGAGGCAGCAATAGACCCTTGGAGACAAGTCGGCTGGAGGACGATGTATTGGATCGCGACGCAATTTGAGTCTTCTATCGTCATTAGGAGGCGCTGAACGTTACAATTCACTATCATTTTTGCGTCGGATTCGAAAATCTAGACTCACAGGAGAAGGACCATGTGGTGCCCGAGGCAGCGATATCCCCTTGGAGACAAGTAGGCTGGAGGCCGATGTATTGAATCTCGACGCAATTTGAGTGTTCCATCGTCATTAGAAGGCCCTGAACGTTACAATTAACTATCATTTTTGCGTCGGATTCGAAAATCTAGACTCACAGGACAACGACCATAAGGTGCCCGAGGCAGCAATAGACCCTTGGAGACAAGTCGGCTGGAGGCCGATGTATTGAATCTCGACATAATTTGAGTGTTCCATCGGCATTAGGAGGCCCTGAACGTTATAATTAACTATCATTTTTGCGTCGGATTCGATAATCTAAACTCACAGGAGAACGACCATAAGGTGCCCGAGGCAGCAATAGACCCTAGGAGACAAGTCGGCTGGAGGCCGATGTATTGAATCTCGACGCAATTTGAGTGTTCCATCGTCATTACAAGGCCCTGAACGTTACAATTAACTATCATTTTTGCGTCGGATTCGAAAATCTAGACTCACAGGACAACGACCATAAGGTGCCCGAGGCAGCAATAGACCCTTGGAGACAAGTCGGCTGGAGGCCGATGTATTGAATCTCGACGCAATTTTAGTGTTCCATCGTCATTACAAGGCCCTGAACGTTACAATTAACTATCATTTTTGCGTCGGATTCGAAAATCAAGACTCACAGGAGAACGACCATAAGGTGCCCGAGGCAGCAATAGACCCTTGGAGACAAGTCGGCTGGAGGACGATGTATTGGATCGCGACGCAATTTGAGTCTTCTATCGTCATTAGGAGGCGCTGAACGTTACAATTCACTATCATTTTTGCGTCGGATTCGAAAATCTAGACTCACAGGAGAAGGACCATGTGGTGCCCGAGGCAGCGATATCCCCTTGGAGACAAGTAGGCTGGAGGCCGATGTATTGAATCTCGACGCAATTTGAGTGTTCCATCGTCATTAGAAGGCCCTGAACGTTACAATTAACTATCATTTTTGCGTCGGATTCGAAAATCTAGACTCACAGGACAACGACCATAAGGTGCCCGAGGCAGCAATAGACCCTTGGAGACAAGTCGGCTGGAGGCCGATGTATTGAATCTCGACGCAATTTTAGTGTTCCATCGTCATTAGAAGGCCCTGAACGTTACAATTAACTATCATTTTTGCGTCGGATTCGAAAATCAAGACTCACAGGAGAACGACCATAAGGTGCCCGAGGCAGCAATAGACCCTTGGAGACAAGTCGGCTGGAGGACGATGTATTGGATCGCGACGCAATTTGAGTCTTCTATCGTCATTAGGAGGCGCTGAACGTTACAATTCACTATCATTTTTGCGTCGGATTCGAAAATCTAGACTCACAGGAGAAGGACCATGTGGTGCCCGAGGCAGCGATATCCCCTTGGAGACAAGTAGGCTGGAGGCCGATGTATTGAATCTCGACGCAATTTGAGTGTTCCATCGTCATTACAAGGCCCAGAACGTTACAATTAACTATCATTTTTGCGTCGGATTCGAAAATCTAGACTCACAGGACAACGACCATAAGGTGCCCGAGGCAGCAATAGACCCTTGGAGACAAGTCGGCTGGAGGCCGATGTATTGAATCTCGACATAATTTGAGTGTTCCATCGGCATTAGGAGGCCCTGAACGTTATAATTAACTATCATTTTTGCGTCGGATTCGATAATCTAAACTCACAGGAGAACGACTATAAGGTGCCCGAGGCAGCAATAGACCCTAGGTGACAAGTCGGCTGGAGGCCGATGTATTGAATCTCGACGCAATTTGAGTGTTCCATCGTCATTACAAGGCCCTGAACGTTACAATTAACTATCATTTTTGTGTCGGATTCGAAAATCTAGACTCACAGGAGAACGACCATAAGGTGCCCGAGGCAGCAATAGACCCTTGGAGACAAGTCGGCTGGAGGCCGATGTATTGAATCTCGACGCAATTTGAGTATTCCATTAGCATTAGGAGGCCCTGAACGTTAAAATTAACTATCATTTTTGCGTCGGATTCGATAATCTAAACTCACAGGAGAACGACCATACGGTGCCCGAGGCAGCAACAGACCCTTGGAGACAAGTCGGCTGGAGGACGATGTATTGAATCTCGACGCAATTTGAGTGTTCCATCGTCATTACAAGGCCCTGAACGTTACAATTAACTATCATTTTTGCGTCGGATTCGAAAATCTAGACTCACAGGACAACGACCATAAGGTGCCCGAGGCAGCAATAGACCCTTGGAGACAAGTCGGCTGGAGGCCGATGTATTGAATCTCGACGCAATTTTAGTGTTCCATCGTCATTACAAGGCCCTGAACGTTACAATTAACTATCATTTTTGCGTCGGATTCGAAAATCAAGACTCACAGGAGAACGACCATAAGGTGCCCGAGGCAGCAATAGACCCTTGGAGACAAGTCGGCTGGAGGACGATGTATTGGATCGCGACGCAATTTGAGTCTTCTATCGTCATTAGGAGGCGCTGAACGTTACAATTAACTATCATCTTTGCGTCGGGTTCGAAAATCTAGACTCACAGGAGAACGACCATAAGGTGCCCGAGGCAGCAATAGACCCTTGGAGACAAGTCGGCTGGAGGCCGATGTATTGAATCTCGACGCAATTTGAGTGTTCCATCGGCATTCGGAGGCCCTGAACGTTACAATTAACTATCATTTTAGCGTCGGGTTCGAAAATCTAGACTCACAGGAGAACGACCATAAGGTGCCCGAGGCAGCAATAGACCCTTGGAGACAAGTCGGCTGGAGGACGATGTATTGAATCTCGACGCAATTTGAGAGTTCCATCGTCATTAGGCGGCCCTGAGCGTTATAATTAACTATCATTTTTGCGTCGGATTCGGAAATCTAGAATTACAAGAGAACGACCATAAAGTGCCCGAGGCAGCATTAGAACCTTGGAGACAAGTCGGCTGGAGGACGATGTATTGAATCTCGACGCAATTTGAGTGTTCCATCGTCATTAGAAGGCCCTGAACGTTACAATTAACTATCATTTTTGCGTCGGATTCGAAAATCTAGACTCACAGGACAACGACCATAAGGTGCCCGAGGCAGCAATAGACCCTTGGAGACAAGTCGGCTGGAGGCCGATGTATTGAATCTCGACGCAATTTTAGTGTTCCATCGTCATTACAAGGCCTTGAACGTTACAATTAACTATCATTTTTGCGTCGGATTCGAAAATCAAGACTCACAGGAGAACGACCATAAGGTGCCCGAGGCAGCAATAGACCCTTGGAGACAAGTCGGCTGGAGGACGATGTATTGGATCGCGACGCAATTTGAGTCTTCTATCGTCATTAGGAGGCGCTGAACGTTACAATTCACTATCATTTTTGCGTCGGATTCGAAAATCTAGACTCACAGGAGAAGGACCATGTGGTGCCCGAGGCAGCGATATCCCCTTGGAGACAAGTAGGCTGGAGGCCGATGTATTGAATCTCGACGCAATTTGAGTGTTCCATCGTCATTAGAAGGCCCTGAACGTTACAATTAACTATCATTTTTGCGTCGGATTCGAAAATCTAGACTCACAGGACAACGACCATAAGGTGCCCGAGGCAGCAATAGACCCTTGGAGACAAGTCGGCTGGAGGCCGATGTATTGAATCTCGACATAATTTGAGTGTTCCATCGGCATTAGGAGGCCCTGAACGTTATAATTAACTATCATTTTTGCGTCGGATTCGATAATCTAAACTCACAGGAGAACGACCATAAGGTGCCCGAGGCAGCAATAGACCCTAGGAGACAAGTCGGCTGGAGGCCGATGTATTGAATCTCGACGCAATTTGAGTGTTCCATCGTCATTACAAGGCCCTGAACGTTATAATTAACTATCATTTTTGCGTCGGATTCGAAAATCTAGACTCACAGGACAACGACCATAAGGTGCCCGAGGCAGCAATAGACCCTTGGAGACAAGTCGGCTGGAGGCCGATGTATTGAATCTCGACGCAATTTTAGTGTTCCATCGTCATTACAAGGCCCTGAACGTTACAATTAACTATCATTTTTGCGTCGGATTCGAAAATCAAGACTCACAGGAGAACGACCATAAGGTGCCCGAGGCAGCAATAGACCCTTGGAGACAAGTCGGCTGGAGGACGATGTATTGGATCGCGACGCAATTTGAGTCTTCTATCGTCATTAGGAGGCGCTGAACGTTACAATTCACTATCATTTTTGCGTCGGATTCGAAAATCTAGACTCACAGGAGAAGGACCATGTGGTGCCCGAGGCAGCGATATCCCCTTGGAGACAAGTAGGCTGGAGGCCGATGTATTGAATCTCGACGCAATTTGAGTGTTCCATCGTCATTAGAAGGCCCTGAACGTTACAATTAACTATCATTTTTGCGTCGGATTCGAAAATCTAGACTCACAGGACAACGACCATAAGGTGCCCGAGGCAGCAATAGACCCTTGGAGACAAGTCGGCTGGAGGCCGATGTATTGAATCTCGACGCAATTTTAGTGTTCCATCGTCATTAGAAGGCCCTGAACGTTACAATTAACTATCATTTTTGCGTCGGATTCGAAAATCAAGACTCACAGGAGAACGACCATAAGGTGCCCGAGGCAGCAATAGACCCTTGGAGACAAGTCGGCTGGAGGACGATGTATTGGATCGCGACGCAATTTGAGTCTTCTATCGTCATTAGGAGGCGCTGAACGTTACAATTCACTATCATTTTTGCGTCGGATTCGAAAATCTAGACTCACAGGAGAAGGACCATGTGGTGCCCGAGGCAGCGATATCCCCTTGGAGACAAGTAGGCTGGAGGCCGATGTATTGAATCTCGACGCAATTTGAGTGTTCCATCGTCATTACAAGGCCCAGAACGTTACAATTAACTATCATTTTTGCGTCGGATTCGAAAATCTAGACTCACAGGACAACGACCATAAGGTGCCCGAGGCAGCAATAGACCCTTGGAGACAAGTCGGCTGGAGGCCGATGTATTGAATCTCGACATAATTTGAGTGTTCCATCGGCATTAGGAGGCCCTGAACGTTATAATTAACTATCATTTTTGCGTCGGATTCGATAATCTAAACTCACAGGAGAACGACCATAAGGTGCCCGAGGCAGCAATAGACCCTAGGTGACAAGTCGGCTGGAGGCCGATGTATTGAATCTCGACGCAATTTGAGTGTTCCATCGTCATTACAAGGCCCTGAACGTTACAATTAACTATCATTTTTGTGTCGGATTCGAAAATCTAGACTCACAGGAGAACGACCATAAGGTGCCCGAGGCAGCAATAGACCCTTGGAGACAAGTCGGCTGGAGGCCGATGTATTGAATCTCGACGCAATTTGAGTATTCCATTAGCATTAGGAGGCCCTGAACGTTAAAATTAACTATCATTTTTGCGTCGGATTCGATAATCTAAACTCACAGGAGAACGACCATACGGTGCCCGAGGCAGCAACAGACCCTTGGAGACAAGTCGGCTGGAGGACGATGTATTGAATCTCGACGCAATTTGAGTGTTCCATCGTCATTACAAGGCCCTGAACGTTACAATTAACTATCATTTTTGCGTCGGATTCGAAAATCTATACTCACAGGAGAAGGACCATGTGGTGCCCGAGGCAGCGATATCCCCTTGGAGACAAGTAGGCTGGAGGCCGATGTATTGGATCGCGACGCAAAATGAGTGTTCCATCGTCATTAGGAGGTCCTGAATGTTACAATTAACTATCAGTTTTTCGTCGGATTCGAAAATCTAAACTCACAGGAGAACGACCATAAGGTGCCCGAGGCAGCAATAGACCGTCGGAGACAAGTCGGCTGGAGGCCGATGTATTGAATCACGACGCAATTTGAGTGTTCCATCGTCATTACAAGGCCCTGAACCTTACAATTAACTATCAGTTTCGCGTCGGACTCGAAAATCTACTCACAGGAGAAGTTCATACGGTGCTCGAGACAGCAATATACCCCTTGGAGACAAATCGGTTGGAGGACGATGTATTGAATCTCGATTGATGAATCTCTTCTATCGTCATTAGGAGGCGCTGAACATTACAATTCACTATCATTTTTGCGTCGGATTCGAAAATCTAGACTCACAGGAGAAAGATCATATTGTGCCCGAGACAGCAATATCCCCTTGGAGACAAGTCGGCTGGAGGACGATGTATTGAATCTCGACGCAATTTGAGTGTTCCATCGTCATTAGAAGGCCCTGAACGTTACAATTAACTATGATTTTTGCGTCGGATTCGAAAATCTAGACTCACAGGAGACGACCATTAGGTGCCCGAGGCAGCAATAGACACTTGGAGCCAAGTCGGCTGGAGGCCGATGTATTGTATCTCGACGCAATTTGAGTGTTCCATCGGCATTAGGAAGTCTTGAACGTTACAATTAACTATCATTTTGGCGTCGGATTCGTAAATCTAGACTTACAAGAGAACGACCATAAAGTGCCGGAGGCAGCAATAGACCCTTGGAGACAAGTCGGCTGGAGGCCGATGTATTGAATCTCGACGCAATTTGAGTATTCCATTGGCATTAGGAAACCCTGAACGTTAAAATTAACTATCATTTTTGCGTCGGATTCGATAATCTAAACTCACAGGAGAACGACCATACGGTGCCCGAGGCAGCAACAGACCCTTGGAGACAAATCGGCTGGAGGACGCTGTATTGAATCCCGACGCAATTTGAGTCTTCTATCGTCATTAGGAGGCGCTGAACGTTACAATTCACTATCATTTTTGCGTCGGATTCGAAATTCTAGACTCACAGGAGAAGGATCATATTGTGCCCGAGACAGCAATATCCCCTTGGAGACAAGTCGGCTGGAGGACGATGTATGAATCTCGACGCAATTTGAGTGTCCCATCGTCATTAGGAGGCCCTAAACCTTACAATTAACTATCATTTTTGCGTCGGATTCGATAATCTAAACTCACAGGGGAACGACCATACGGTGCCCGAGGCAGCTATTGACCCTTGGAGACAAGTCGGTTGGAGGACGATGTATTGGATCGCGACGCAAAATGAGTGTTCCATCGTCATTACAAGGCCCTGAACCTTACAATTAACTATCAGTTTCGCGTCGGATTCGAAAATCTACTCACAGGAGAAGTTCATACGGTGCTCGAGACAGCAATATCCCCTAGGAGACAAGTCGGCTGGAGAACGATGTATTGAATCTCGACGCAATTTGAGAGTTCCATCGTCATTAGGCGGCCCTGAACGTTACAATTAACTATCATTTTTGCGTCGGATTCGAAAATCTAGACTTACAAGAGAACGACCATAAAGTGCCCGAGGCAGCATCAGATCCTTGGAGACAAGTCGGCTGGAGGACGATGTACTGGGTCGCGACGCAATTTGAGTGTTCCATCGTCATTAGGAGGCCCTGAATGTTACAATTAACTATCATTTTTGTGTCGGATTCGAAAATCTAGACTCACAGGAGAACGACCATAAGGTGCCCGAGGCAGCAATAGACCCTTGGAGACAAGTCGGCTGGAGGCCGATGTATTGAATCTCGACGCAATTTGAGTATTCCATTAGCATTAGGAGGCCCTGAACGTTAAAATTAACTATCATTTTTGCGTCGGATTCGATAATCTAAACTCACAGGAGAACGACCATACGGTGCCCGAGGCAGCAACAGACCCTTGGAGACAAGTCGGCTGGAGGACGATGTATTGAATCTCGACGCAATTTGAGTGTTCCATCGTCATTACAAGGCCCTGAACGTTACAATTAACTATCATTTTTGCGTCGGATTCGAAAATCTATACTCACAGGAGAAGGACCATGTGGTGCCCGAGGCAGCGATATCCCCTTGGAGACAAGTAGGCTGGAGGCCGATGTATTGAATCTCGACGCAATTTGAGTGTTCCATCGTCATTAGAAGGCCCTGAACGTTACAATTAACTATCATTTTTGCGTCGGATTCGAAAATCTAGACTCACAGGAGAGCGACCATAAGGTGCCCGAGGCAACTATTGACCCTTGGAGACAAGTCGGTTTGAGGACGATGTATTGGATCGCGACGCAAAATGAGTGTTCCATCGTCATTAGGAGGTCCTGAATGTTACAATTAACTATCAGTTTTTCGTCGGATTCGAAAATCTAAACTCACAGGAGAACGACCATAAGGTGCCCGAGGCAGCAATAGACCGTTGGAGACAAGTCGGCTGGAGGCCGATGTATTGAATCACGACGCAATTTGAGTGTTCCATCGTCATTACAAGGCCCTGAACCTTACAATTAACTATCAGTTTCGCGTCGGATTCGAAAATCTACTCACAGGAGAAGTTCATACGGTGCTCGAGACAGCAATATACCCCTTGGAGACAAATCGGTTGGAGGACGATGTATTGAATCTCGATTGATGAATCTCTTCTATCGTCATTAGGAGGCGCTGAACATTACAATTCACTATCATTTTTGCGTCGGATTCGAAAATCTAGACTCACAGGAGAAAGATCATATTGTGCCCGAGACAGCAATATCCCCTTGGAGACAAGTCGGCTGGAGGACGATGTATTGAATCTCGACGCAATTTGAGTGTTCCATCGTCATTAGAAGGCCCTGAACGTTACAATTAACTATGATTTTTGCGTCGGATTCGAAAATCTAGACTCACAGGAGACGACCATTAGGTGCCCGAGGCAGCAATAGACACTTGGAGCCAAGTCGGCTGGAGGCCGATGTATTGTATCTCGACGCAATTTGAGTGTTCCATCGGCATTAGGAAGTCTTGAACGTTACAATTAACTATCATTTTGGCGTCGGATTCGTAAATCTAGACTTACAAGAGAACGACCATAAAGTGCCGGAGGCAGCAATAGACCCTTGGAGACAAGTCGGCTGGAGGCCGATGTATTGAATCTCGACGCAATTTGAGTATTCCATTGGCATTAGGAAACCCTGAACGTTAAAATTAACTATCATTTTTGCGTCGGATTCGATAATCTAAACTCACAGGAGAACGACCATACGGTGCCCGAGGCAGCAACAGACCCTTGGAGACAAATCGGCTGGAGGACGCTGTATTGAATCCCGACGCAATTTGAGTCTTCTATCGTCATTAGGAGGCGCTGAACGTTACAATTCACTATCATTTTTGCGTCGGATTCGAAAATCTAGACTTACAAGAGAACGACCATAAAGTGCCCGAGGCAGCATCAGATCCTTGGAGACAAGTCGGCTGGAGGACGATGTATTGGATCGCGACGCAATTTGAGTGTTCCATCGTCATTAGGAGGCCCTGAATGTTACAATTAACTATCATTTTTGTGTCGGATTCGAAAATCTAGACTCACAGGAGAACGACCATAAGGTGCCCGAGGCAGCAATAGACCCTTGGAGACAAGTCGGCTGGAGGCCGATGTATTGAATCTCGACGCAATTTGAGTATTCCATTGGCATTAGGAGGCCCTGAACGTTAAAATTAACTATCATTTTTGCGTCGGATTCGATAATCTAAACTCACAGGAGAACGACCATACGGTGCCCGAGGCAGCAACAGACCCTTGGAGACAAGTCGGCTGGAGGACGATGTATTGAATCTCGACGCAATTTGAGTGTTCCATCGTCATTAGAAGGCCCTGAACGTTACAATTAACTATCATTTTTGCGTCGGATACGAAAATCTAGACTCACAGGAGAGCGACCATAAGGTGCTCGAGGCAGCAATAGACCGTTGAAGACAAGTCGGCTGGAGGACGATGTATTGAATCTCGACGCAATTTGAGAGTTCCATCGTCATTAGGCGGCCCTGAACGTTACAATTAACTATCATTTTGGCGTCGGATTCGTAAATCTAGACTTACAAGAGAACGACCATAAAGTGCCCGAGGCAGCATTAGACCCTTGGAGACAAGTCGGCTGGAGGACGATGTATTGAATCTCGACGCAATTTGAATGTTCCATCGTCATTACAAGGACCTGAACGTTACAATTAACTATCATTTTTGCGTCGGATTCGAAAATCTAGACTCACAGGAGAACGACCATAATGTGCCCGAGGCAGCAATAGACCCTTGGAGACAAGTCGGCTGGAGGACGATGTATTGGATCGCGACGCAATTTGAGTCTTCTATCGTCATTAGGAGGCGCTGAACGTTACAATTCACTATCATTTTTGCGTCGGATTCGAAAATCTATACTCACAGGAGAAGGACCATGTGGTGCCCGAGGCAGCGATATCCCCTTGGAGACAAGTAGGCTGGAGGCCGATGTATTGAATCTCGACGCAATTTGAGTGTTCCATCGTCATTAGAAGGCCCTGAACGTTACAATTAACTATCATTTTTGCGTCGGATTCGAAAATCTAGACTCACAGGACAACGACCATAAGGTGCCCGAGGCAGCAATAGACCCTTGGAGACAAGTCGGCTGGAGGCCGATGTATTGAATCTCGACGCAATTTGAGTGTTCCATCGGCATTAGGAGGCCCTGAACGTTATAATTAACTATCATTTTTGCGTCGGATTCGATAATCTAAACTCACAGGAGAACGACCAAAAGGTGCCCGAGGCAGCAATAGACCCTTGGAGACAAGTCGGCTGGAGGCCGATGTATTGAATCTCGACGCAATTTGAGTGTTCCATCGGCATTAGGAGGCCCTGAACGTTACAATTAACTATCATTTTTGCGTCGGGTTCGAAAATCTAGACTCACAGGAGAACGACCATAAGGTGCCCGAGGCAGCAATAGACCCTTGGAGACAAGTCGGCTGGAGGACGATGTATTGAATCTCGACGCAATTTGAGTGTTCCATCGTCATTAGAAGGCCCTGAACGTTACAATTAACTACCATTTTTGCGTCGGATTCGAAAATCTAGACTCACAGGACAACGACCATAAGGTGCCCGAGGCAGCAATAGACCCTTGGAGACAAGTCGGCTGGAGGCCGATGTATTGAATCTCGACGCAATTTGGGTGTTCCATCGTCATTACAAGGCCCTGAACGTTACAATTAACTATCATTTTTGCGTCGGATTCGAAAATCTAGACTCACAGGAGAACGACCATAATGTGCCCGAGGCAGCAATAGACCCTTGGAGACAAGTCGGCTGGAGGACGATGTATTGGATCGCGACGCAATTTGAGTCTTCTATCGTCATTAGGAGGCGCTGAACGTTACAATTAACTATCATTTTTGCGTCGGATTCGAAAATCTATACTCACAGGAGAAGGACCATGTGGTGCCCGAGGCAGCGATATCCCCTTGGAGACAAGTAGGCTGGAGGCCGATGTATTGAATCTCGACGCAATTTGAGTGTTCCATCGTCATTAGAAGGCCCTGAACGTTACAATTAACTATCATTTTTGCGTCGGATTCGAAAACCTAGACTCACAGGACAACGACCATAAGGTGCCCGAGGCAGCAATAGACCCTTGGAGACAAGTCGGCTGGAGGCCGATGTATTGAATCTCGACGCAATTTGAGTGTTCCATCGGCATTAGGAGGCCCTGAACGTTACAATTAACTATCATTTTTGCGTCGGATTGGATAATCTAAACTCACAGGAGAACGACCATAAGGTGCCCGAGGCAGCAATAGACCCTTGGAGACAAGTCGGCTGGAGGCCGATGTATTGAATCTCGACGCAATTTGAGTGTTCCATCGGCATTAGGAGGCCCTGAACGTGACAATTAACTATCATTTTTGCGTCGGGTTCGAAAATCTAGACTCACAGGAGAACGACCATAAGGTGCCCGAGGCAGCAATAGACCCTTGGAGACAAGTCGGCTGGAGGACGATGTATTGAATCTCGACGCAATTTGAGTGTTCCATCGTCATTAGAAGGCCCTGAACGTTACAATTAACTATCATTTTTGCGTCGGATTCGAAAATCTAGACTCACAGGACAACGACCATAAGGTGCCCGAGGCAGCAATAGACCCTTGGAGACAAGTCGGCTGGAGGCCGATGTATTGAATCTCGACGCAATTTTAGTGTTCCATCGTCATTACAAGGCCCTGAACGTTACAATTAACTATCATTTTTGCGTCGGATTCGAAAATCAAGACTCACAGGAGAACGACCATAAGGTGCCCGAGGCAGCAATAGACCCTTGGAGACAAGTCGGCTGGAGGACGATGTATTGGATCGCGACGCAATTTGAGTCTTCTATCGTCATTAGGAGGCGCTGAACGTTACAATTCACTATCATTTTTGCGTCGGATTCGAAAATCTAGACTCACAGGAGAAGGACCATGTGGTGCCCGAGGCAGCGATATCCCCTTGGAGACAAGTAGGCTGGAGGCCGATGTATTGAATCTCGACGCAATTTGAGTGTTCCATCGTCAATAGAAGGCCCTGAACGTTACAATTAACTATCATTTTTGCGTCGGATTCGAAAATCTAGACTCACAGGACAACGACCATAAGGTGCCCGAGGCAGCAATAGACCCTTGGAGAGAAGTCGGCTGGAGGCCGATGTATTGAATCTCGACATAATTTGAGTGTTCCATCGGCATTAGGAGGCCCTGAACGTTATAATTAACTATCATTTTTGCGTCGGATTCGATAAACTAAACTCACAGGAGAACGACCATAAGGTGCCCGAGGCAGCAATAGACCCTTGGAGACAAGTCTCCTGGAGGCCGATGTATTGAATCTCGACGCAATTTGAGTGTTCCATCGTCATTACAAGGCCCTGAACGTTACAATTAACTATCATTTTTCCGTCGGATTCGAAAATCTAGACTCACAGGAGAACGACCATAAGGTGCCCGATGCAGCAATAGACCCTTGGAGACAAGTCGGCTGGAGGCCGATGTATTGAATCTCGACGCAATTTGAGTGTTCCATCGGCATTAGGAGGCCCTGAACGTTACAATTAACTATCATCTTTGCGTCGGGTTCGAAAATCTAGACTCACAGGAGAACGACCATAAGGTGCCCGAGGCAGCAATAGACCCTTGGAGACAAGTCGGCTGGAGGCCGATGTATTGAATCTCGACGCAATTTGAGTGTTCCATCGGCATTAGGAGGCCCTGAACGTCACAATTAACTATCATTTTAGCGTCGGGTTCGAAAATCTAGACTCACAGGAGAACGACCATAAGGTGCCCGAGGCAGCAATAGACCCTTCGAGACAAGTCGGCTGGAGGACGATGTATTGAATCTCGACGCAATTTGAGAGTTCCATCGTCATTAGGCGGCCCTGAGCGTTACGATTAACTATCATTTTTGCGTCGGATTCGAAAATCTAGAATTACAAGAGAACGACCATAAAGTGCCCGAGGCAGCATTAGATCCTTGGAGACAAGTCGGCTGGAGGACGATGTATTGTATCTCGACGCAATTTGAGTGTTCCATCGTCATTAGAAGGCCCTGAACGTTACAATTAACTATCATTTTTGCGTCGGATTCGAAAATCTAGACTCACAGGACAACGACCATAAGGTGCCCGAGGCAGCAATAGACCCTTGGAGACAAGTCGGCTGGAGGCCGATGTATTGAATCTCGACGCAATTTGAGTGTTCCATCGGCATTAGGAGGCCCTGAACGTTATAATTAACTATCATTTTTGCGTCGGATTAGATAATCTAAACTCACAGGAGAACGACCAAAAGGTGCCCGAGGCAGCAATAGACCCTTGGAGACAAGTCGGCTGGAGGCCGATGTATTGAATCTCGACGCAATTTGAGTGTTCCATCGGCATTAGGAGGCCCTGAACGTTACAATTAACTATCATTTTTGCGTCGGGTTCGAAAATCTACACTCACAGGAGAACGACCATAAGGTGCCCGAGGCAGCAATAGACCCTTGGAGACAAGTCGGCTGGAGGACGATGTATTGAATCTCGACGCAATTTGAGTGTTCCATCGTCATTAGAAGGCCCTGAACGTTACAATTAACTACCATTTTTGCGTCGGATTCGAAAATCTAGACTCACAGGACAACGACCATAAGGTGCCCGAGGCAGCAATAGACCCTTGGAGACAAGTCGGTTGGAGGACGATGTTTTGGATCGCGACGCAAAATGAGTGTTCCATCGTCATTACAAGGCCCTGAACCTTACAATTAACTATCAGTTTCGCGTCGGATTCGAAAATCTACTCACAGGAGAAGTTCATACGGTGCTCGAGACAGCAATATACCCCTTGGAGACAAATCGGCTGGAGGACGATGTATTGAATCTCGACGCAATTTGAGTCTTCTGTCGTCATTAGGAGGCGCTGAACGTTACAATTCACTATCATTTTTGCGTCGGATTCGAAAATCTAGACTCACAGGAGAAAGATCATATTCTGCCCGAGGCAGCAATATCACCTTGGAGACAAGTCGGCTGGAGGACGATGTATTGAATCTCGACGCAATTTGAGTGTTCCATCGTCATTAGAAGGCCCTGAACGTTACAATTAACTATCATTTTTGCGTCGGATACGAAAATCTAGACTCACAGGAGAGCGACCATAAGGTGCTCGAGGCAGCAATAGACCGTTGAAGAAAAGTCGGCTGGAGGACGATGTATTGAATCTCGACGCAATTTGAGAGTTCCATCGTCATTAGGCGGCCCTGAACGTTACAATTAACTATCATTTTGGCGTCGGATTCGTAAATCTAGACTTACAAGAGAACGACCATAAAGTGCCCGAGGCAGCATTAGACCCTTGGAGACAAGTCGGCTGGAGGACGATGTATTGAATCTCGACGCAATTTGAGTGTTCCATCGTCATTACAAGGCCCTGAACGTTACAATTAACTATCATTTTTGCGTCGGATTCGAAAATCTAGACTCACAGGAGAAGGACCATGTGGTGCCCGAGGCAGCGATATCCCCTTGGAGACAAGTAGGCTGGAGGCCGATGTATTGAATCTCGACGCAATTTGAGTGTTCCATCGTCATTAGAAGGCCCTGAACGTTACAATTAACTATCATTTTTGCGTCGGATTCGAAAATCTAGACTCACAGGACAACGACCATAAAGTGCCCGAGGCAGCAATAGACCCTTGGAGACAAGTCGGCTGGAGGCCGATGTATTGAATCTCGACGCAATTTGAGTGTTCCATCGGCATTAGGAGGCCCTGAACGTTATAATTAACTATCATTTTTGCGTCGGATTAGATAATCTAAACTCACAGGAGAACGACCAAAAGGTGCCCGAGGCAGCAATAGACCCTTGGAGACAAGTCGGCTGGAGGCCGATGTATTGAATCTCGACGCAATTTGAGTGTTCCATCGGCATTAGGAGGCCCTGAACGTTACAATTAACTATCATTTTTGCGTCGGGTTCGAAAATCTAGACTCACAGGAGAACGACCATAAGGTGCCCGAGGCAGCAATAGACCCTTGGAGACAAGTCGGCTGGAGGACGATGTATTGAATCTCGACGCAATTTGAGTGTTCCATCGTCATTAGAAGGCCCTGAACGTTACAATTAACTACCATTTTTGCGTCGGATTCGAAAATCTAGACTCACAGGACAACGACCATAAGGTGCCCGAGGCAGCAATAGACCCTTGGAGACAAGTCGGCTGGAGGCCGATGTATTGAATCTCGACGCAATTTGAGTGTTCCATCGTCATTACAAGGCCCTGAACGTTACAATTAACTATCATTTTTGCGTCGGATTCGAAAATCTAGACTCACAGGATAACGACCATAATGTGCCCGAGGCAGCAATAGACCCTTGGAGACAAGTCGGCTGGAGGACGATGTATTGGATCGCGACGCAATTTGAGTCTTCTATCGTCATTAGGAGGCGCTGAACGTTACAATTCACTATCATTTTTGCGTCGGATTCGAAAATCTATACTCACAGGAGAAGGACCATGTGGTGCCCGAGGCAGCGATATCCCCTTGGAGACAAGTAGGCTGGAGGCCGATATATTGAATCTCGACGCAATTTGAGTGTTCCATCGTCATTAGAAGGCCCTGAACGTTACAATTAACTATCATTTTTGCGTCGGATTCGAAAATCTAGACTCACAGGACAACGACCATAAGGTGCCCGAGGCAGCAATAGACCCTTGGAGACAAGTCGGCTGGAGGCCGATGTATTGAATCTCGACGCAATTTGAGTGTTCCATCGGCATTAGGAGGCCCTGAACGTTATAATTAACTATCATTTTTGCGTCGGATTCGATAATCTAAACTCACAGGAGAACGACCATAAGGTGCCCGAGGCAGCAATAGACCCTTGGAGACAAGTCGGCTGGAGGCCGATGTATTGAATCTCGACGCAATTTGAGTGTTCCATCGGCATTAGGAGGCCCTGAACGTTACAATTAACTATCATTTTTGCGTCGGGTTCGAAAATCTAGACTCACAGGAGAACGACCATAAGGTGCCCGAGGCAGCAATAGACCCTTGGAGACAAGTCGGCTGGAGGACGATGTATTGAATCTCGACGCAATTTGAGTGTTCCATCGTCATTAGAAGGCCCTGAACGTTACAATTAACTATCATTTTTGCGTCGGATTCGAAAATCTAGACTCACAGGACAACGACCATAAGGTGCCCGAGGCAGCAATAGACCCTTGGAGACAAGTCGGCTGGAGGCCGATGTATTGAATCTCGACGCAATTTTAGTGTTCCATCGTCATTACAAGGCCCTGAACGTTACAATTAACTATCATTTTTGCGTCGGATTCGAAAATCAAGACTCACAGGAGAACGACCATAAGGTGCCCGATGCAGCAATAGACCCTTGGAGACAAGTCGGCTGGAGGCCGATGTATTGAATCTCGACGCAATTTGAGTGTTCCATCGGCATTAGGAGGCCCTGAACGTTACAATTAACTATCATCTTTGCGTCGGGTTCGAAAATCTAGACTCACAGGAGAACGACCATAAGGTGCCCGAGGCAGCAATAGACCCTTGGAGACAAGTCGGCTGGAGGCCGATGTATTGAATCTCGACGCAATTTGAGTGTTCCATCGGCATTAGGAGGCCCTGAACGTTATAATTAACTATCATTTTTGCGTCGGATTCGATAATCTAAACTCACAGGAGAACGACCATAAGGTGCCCGAGGCAGCAATAGACCCTTGGAGACAAGTCGGCTGGAGGCCGATGTATTGAATCTCGACGCAATTTGAGTGTTCCATCGGCATTAGGAGGCCCTGAACGTTACAATTAACTATCATTTTTGCGTCGGGTTCGAAAATCTAGACTCACAGGAGAACGACCATAAGGTGCCCGAGGCAGCAATAGACCCTTGGAGACAAGTCGGCTGGAGGACGATGTATTGAATCTCGACGCAATTTGAGTGTTCCATCGTCATTAGAAGGCCCTGAACGTTACAATTAACTATCATTTTTGCGTCGGATTCGAAAATCTAGACTCACAGGACAACGACCATAAGGTGCCCGAGGCAGCAATAGACCCTTGGAGACAAGTCGGCTGGAGGCCGATGTATTGAATCTCGACGCAATTTTAGTGTTCCATCGTCATTACAAGGCCCTGAACGTTACAATTAACTATCATTTTTGCGTCGGATTCGAAAATCAAGACTCACAGGAGAACGACCATAAGGTGCCCGATGCAGCAATAGACCCTTGGAGACAAGTCGGCTGGAGGCCGATGTATTGAATCTCGACGCAATTTGAGTGTTCCATCGGCATTAGGAGGCCCTGAACGTTACAATTAACTATCATCTTTGCGTCGGGTTCGAAAATCTAGACTCACAGGAGAACGACCATAAGGTGCCCGAGGCAGCAATAGACCCTTGGAGACAAGTCGGCTGGAGGCCGATGTATTGAATCTCGACGCAATTTGAGTGTTCCATCGGCATTAGGAGGCCCTGAACGTTACAATTAACTATCATTTTAGCGTCGGGTTCGAAAATCTAGACTCACAGGAGAACGACCATAAGGTGCCCGAGGCAGCAATAGACCCTTGGAGACAAGTCGGCTGGAGGACGATGTATTGAATCTCGACGCAATTTGAGAGTTCCATCGTCATTAGGCGGCCCTGAGCGTTACGATTAACTATCATTTTTGCGTCGGATTCGAAAATCTAGAATTACAAGAGAACGACCATAAAGTGCCCGAGGCAGCATTAGATCCTTGGAGACAAGTCGGCTGGAGGACGATGTATTGTATCTCGACGCAATTTGAGTGTTCCATCGTCATTAGAAGGCCCTGAACGTTACAATTAACTATCATTTTCGCGTCGGATTCGAAAATCTAGACTCACCGGAGAACGAGGCAGCAATAGACCCTTGGAGACAAGTAGGCTGGAGGACGATGTATTGGATCGCGACGCAATTTGAGTCTTCTATCGTCATTAGGAGGCGCTGAACGTTACAATTCACTATCATTTTTGCGTCGGATTCGAAAATCTAGACTCACAGGAGAAGGATCATATTGTGCCCGAGACAGCAATATCCCCTTGGTGACAAGTCGGCTGGAGGACGATGTATTGAATCTCGACGCAATTTGAGTGTCCCATCGTCGTTAGGAGGCCCTAAACCTTACAATTAACTATCATTTTTGCGTCGGATTCGATAATCTAAACTCACAGGGGAACGACCATACGGTGCCAGAGGCAGCTATTAACCCTTTGAAACAAGTCGGTTGGAGGACGATGTTTTGGATCGCGCCGCAAAATGAGTGTTCCATCGTCATTACAAGGCCCTGAACCTTACAATTAACTATCAGTTTCGCGTCGGATTCGAAAATCTACTCACAGGAGAAGTTCATACGGTGCTCGAGACAGCAATATACCCCTTGGAGACAAATCGGCTGGAGGACGATGTATTGAATCTCGACGCAATTTGAGTCTTCTGTCGTCATTAGGAGGCGCTGAACGTTACAATTCACTATCATTTTTGCGTCGGATTCGAAAATCTAGACTCACAGGAGAAAGATCATATTCTGCCCGAGGCAGCAATATCCCCTTGGAGACAAGTCGGCTGGAGGACGATGTATTGAATCTCGACGCAATTTGAGAGTTCCATCGTCATTAGGCGGCCCTGAACGTTACAATTAACTATCATTTTTGCGTCGGATTCGAAAATCTAGACTTACAAGAGAACGACCATAAAGTGCCCGAGGCAGCATCAGATCCTTGGAGACAAGTCGGCTGGAGGACGATGTATTGGATTGCGACGCAATTTGAGTGTTCCATCGTCATTAGGAGGCCCTGAATGTTACAATTAACTATCATTTTTGTGTCGGATTCGAAAATCTAGACTCACAGGAGAACGACCATAATGTGCCCGAGGCAGCAATAGACCCTTGGAGACAAGTCGGCTGGAGGACGATGTATTGGATCGCGACGCAATTTGAGTCTTCTATCGTCATTAGGAGGCGCTGAACGTTACAATTCACTATCATTTTTGCGTCGGATTCGAAAATCTATACTCACAGGAGAAGGACCATGTGGTGGCCGAGGCAGCGATATCCCCTTGGAGACAAGTAGGCTGGAGGCCGATGTATTGAATCTCGACGCAATTTGAGTGTTCCATCGTCATTAGAAGGCCCTGAACGTTACAATTAACTATCATTTTTGCGTCGGATTCGAAAATCTAGACTCACAGGACAACGACCATAAGGTGCCCGAGGCAGCAATAGACCCTTGGAGACAAGTCGGCTGGAGGCCGATGTATTGAATCTCGACGCAATTTGAGTGTTCCATCGGCATTAGGAGGCCCTGAACGTTATAATTAACTATCATTTTTGCGTCGGATTCGATAATCTAAACTCACAGGAGAACGACCAAAAGATGCCCGAGGCAGCAATAGACCCTTGGAGACAAGTCGGCTGGAGGCCGATGTATTGAATCTCGACGCAATTTGAGTGTTCCATCGGCATTAGGAGGCCCTGAACGTTACAATTAACTATCATTTTTGCGTCGGGTTCGAAAATCTAGACTCACAGGAGAACGACCATAAGGTGCCCGAGGCAGCAATAGACCCTTGGAGACAAGTCGGCTGGAGGACGATGTATTGAATCTCGACGCAATTTGAGTGTTCCATCGTCATTAGAAGGCCCTGAACGTTACAATTAACTACCATTTTTGCGTCGGATTCGAAAATCTAGACTCACAGGACAACGACCATAAGGTGCCCGAGGCAGCAATAGACCCTTGGAGACAAGTCGGCTGGAGGCCGATGTATTGAATCTCGACGCAATTTGAGTGTTCCATCGTCATTACAAGGCCCTGAACGTTACAATTAACTATCATTTTTGCGTCGGATTCGAAAATCTAGACTCACAGGAGAACGACCATAATGTGCCCGAGGCAGCAATAGACCCTTGGAGACAAGTCGGCTGGAGGACGATGTATTGGATCGCGACGCAATTTGAGTCTTCTATCGTCATTAGGAGGCGCTGAACGTTACAATTCACTATCATTTTTGCGTCGGATTCGAAAATCTATACTCACAGGAGAAGGACCATGTGGTGCCCGAGGCAGCGATATCCCCTTGGAGACAAGTCGGCTGGAGGACGATGTATTAAATCTCGACGCAATTTGAGTGTTCCATCGTCATTAGAAGGCCCTGAACGTTACAATTAACTATCATTTTTGCGTCGGATTCGAAAATCTAGACTCACAGGACAACGACCATAAGGTGCCCGAGGCAGCAATAGACCCTTGGAGACAAGTCGGCTGGAGGCCGATGTATTGAATCTCGACATAATTTGAGTGTTCCATCGGCATTAGGAGGCCCTGAACGTTATAATTAACTATCATTTTTGCGTCGGATTCGATAATCTAAACTCACAGGAGAACGACCATAAGGTGCCCGAGGCAGCAATAGACCCTTGGAGACAAGTCGGCTGGAGGCCGATGTATTGAATCTCGACGCAATTTGAGTGTTCCATCGTCATTACAAGGCCCTGAACGTTACAATTAACTATCATTTTTCCGTCGGATTCGAAAATCTAGACTCACAGGAGAACGACCATAAGGTGCCCGATGCAGCAATAGACCCTTGGAGACAAGTCGGCTGGAGGCCGATGTATTGAATCTCGACGCAATTTGAGTGTTCCATCGGCATTAGGAGGCCCTGAACGTTACAATTAACTATCATCTTTGCGTCGGGTTCGAAAATCTAGACTCACAGGAGAACGACCATAAGGTGCCCGAGGCAGCAATAGACCCTTGGAGACAAGTCGGCTGGAGGCCGATGTATTGAATCTCGACGCAATTTGAGTGTTCCATCGGCATTAGGAGGCCCTGAACGTTACAATTAACTATCATTTTAGCGTCGGGTTCGAAAATCTAGACTCACAGGAGAACGACCATAAGGTGCCCGAGGCAGCAATAGACCCTTGGAGACAAGTCGGCTGGAGGACGAGGTATTGAATCTCGACGCAATTTGAGAGTTCCATCGTCATTAGGCGGCCCTGAGCGTTACGATTAACTATCATTTTTGCGTCGGATTCGAAAATCTAGAATTACAAGAGAACGACCATAAAGTGCCCGAGGCAGCATTAGATCCTTGAAGACAAGTCGGCTGGAGGACGATGTATTGTATCTCGACGCAATTTGAGTGTTCCATCGTCATTAGAAGGCCCTGAACGTTACAATTAACTATCATTTTTGCGTCGGATTCGAAAATCTAGACTCACAGGAGAACGAGGCAGCAATAGACCCTTGGAGACAAGTAGGCTGGAGGACGATGTATTGGATCGCGACGCAATTTGAGTCTTCTATCGTCATTAGGAGGCGCTGAACGTTACAATTCACTATCATTTTTGCGTCGGATTCGAAAATCTAGACTCACAGGAGAAGGATCATATTGTGCCCGAGACAGCAATATCCCCTTGGAGACAAGTCGGCTGGAGGACGATGTATTGAATCTCGACGCAATTTGAGTGTCCCATCGTCATTAGGAGGCCCTAAACCTTACAATTAACTATCATTTTTGCGTCGGATTCGATAATCTAAACTCGCAGGGGAACGACCATACGGTGCCCGAGGCAGCTATTGACCCTTGGAGACAAGTCGGTTGGAGGACGATGTTTTGGATCGCGACGCAAAATGAGTGTTCCATCGTCATTACAAGGCCCTGAACCTTACAATTAACTATCAGTTTCGCGTCGGATTCGAAAATCTACTCACAGGAGAAGTTCATACGGTGCTCGAGACAGCAATATACCCCTTGGAGACAAATCGGCTGGAGGACGATGTATTGAATCTCGACGCAATTTGAGTCTTCTGTCGTCATTAGGAGGCGCTGAACGTTACAATTCACTATCATTTTTGCGTCGGATTCGAAAATCTAGACTCACAGGAGAAAGATCATATTCTGCCCGAGGCAGCAATATCCCCTTGGAGACAAGTCGGCTGGAGGACGATGTATTGAATCTCGACGCAATTTGAGAGTTCCATCGTCATTAGGCGGCCCTGAACGTTACAATTAACTATCATTTTTGCGTCGGATTCGAAAATCTAGACTTACAAGAGAACGACCATAAAGTGCCCGAGGCAGCATCAGATCCTTGGAGACAAGTCGGCTGGAGGACGATGTATTGGATCGCGACGCAATTTGAGTGTTCCATCGTCATTAGGAGGCCCTGAATGTTACAATTAACTATCATTTTTGTGTCGGATTCGAAAATCTAGACTCACAGGAGAACGACCATAAGGTGCCCGAGGCAGCAATAGACCCTTGGAGACAAGTCGGCTGGAGGCCGATGTATTGAATCTCGACGCAATTTGAGTATTCCATTAGCATTAGGAGGCCCTGAACGTTAAAATTAACTATCATTTTTGCGTCGGATTCGATAATCTAAACTCACAGGAGAACGACCATACGGTGCCCGAGGCAGCAACAGACCCTTGGAGACAAGTCGGCTGGAGGACGATGTATTGAATCTCGACGCAATTTGAGAGTTCCATCGTCATTAGGCGGCCCTGAACGTTACAATTAACTATCATTTTGGCGTCGGATTCGTAAATCTAGACTTACAAGAGAACGACCATAAAGTGCCCGAGGCAGCATTAGACCCTTGGAGACAAGTCGGCTGGAGGACGATGTATTGAATCTCGACGCAATTTGAGTGTTCCATCGTCATTACAAGTCCCTGAACGTTACAATTAACTATCATTTTTGCGTCGGATTCGAAAATCTAGACTCACATGAGAACGACCATAAAGTGCCCGAGGCAGCAATAGACCCTTGGAGACAAGTCGGCTGGAGGACGATGTATTGGATCGCGACGCAATTTGAGTCTTCTATCGTCATTAGGAGGCGCTGAACGTTACAATTCACTATCATTTTTGCGTCGGATTCGAAAATCTAGACTCACAGGAGAAGGACCATGTGGTGCCCGCGGCAGCGATATCCCCTTGGAGACAAGTCGGCTGGAGGGCGATGTATTGAATCTCGACGCAATTTGAGTGTTCCATCGTCATTAGAAGGCCCTGAACGTTACAATTAACTATCATTTTTGCGTCGGATACGAAAATCTAGACTCACAGGAGAGCGACCATAAGGTGCCCGTAGCAGCAATAGACCCTTGGAGACAAGTCGGCTGGAGGACGATGTATTGAATCTCGACGCAATTTGAGAGTTCCATCGTCATTAGAAGGCCCTGAACGTTACAATTAACTATCATTTTGGCGTCGGATTCGTAAATCTAGACTTACAAGAGAACGACCATAAAGTGCCCGAGGCAGCATTAGACCCTTGGAGACAAGTCGGCTGGAGGACGATGTATTGAATCTCGACGCAATTTGAGTGTTCCATCGTCATTACAAGGCCCTGAACGTTACAATTAACTATCATTTTTGCGTCGGATTCGAAAATCTAGACTCACATGAGAACGACCATAATGTGCCCGAGGCAGCAATAGACCCTTGGAGACAAGTCGGCTGGAGGACGAGGTATTGAATCTCGACGCAATTTGAGTGTTCCATCGGCATTAGGAGGCCCTGAACGTTACAATTAACTATCATTTTAGCGTCGGGTTCGAAAATCTAGACTCACAGGAGAACGACCATAAGGTGCCCGAGGCAGCAATAGACCCTTGGAGACAAGTCGGCTGGAGGACGAGGTATTGAATCTCGACGCAATTTGAGAGTTCCATCGTCATTAGGCGGCCCTGAGCGTTACGATTAACTATCATTTTTGCGTCGGATTCGAAAATCTAGAATTACAAGAGAACGACATTAAAGTGCCCGAGGCAGCATTAGATCCTTGAAGACAAGTCGGCTGGAGGACGATGTATTGTATCTCGACGCAATTTGAGTGTTCCATCGTCATTAGAAGGCCCTGAACGTTACAATTAACTATCATTTTTGCGTCGGATTCGAAAATCTAGACTCACAGGAGAACGAGGCAGCAATAGACCCTTGGAGACAAGTAGGCTGGAGGACGATGTATTGGATCGCGACGCAATTTGAGTCTTCTATCGTCATTAGGAGGCGCTGAACGTTACAATTCACTATCATTTTTGCGTCGGATTCGAAAATCTAGACTCACAGGAGAAGGATCATATTGTGCCCGAGACAGCAATATCCCCTTGGAGACAAGTCGGCTGGAGGACGATGTATTGAATCTCGACGCAATTTGAGTGTCCCATCGTCATTAGGAGGCCCTAAACCTTACAATTAACTATCATTTTTGCGTCGGATTCGATAATCTAAACTCACAGGGGAACGACCATACGGTGCCCGAGGCAGCTATTGACCCTTGGAGACAAGTCGGTTGGAGGACGATGTTTTGGATCGCGACGCAAAATGAGTGTTCCATCGTCATTACAAGGCCCTGAACCTTACAATTAACTATCAGTTTCGCGTCGGATTCGAAAATCTACTCACAGGAGAAGTTCATACGGTGCTCGAGACAGCAATATACCCCTTGGAGACAAATCGGCTGGAGGACGATGTATTGAATCTCGACGCAATTTGAGTCTTCTGTCGTCATTAGGAGGCGCTGAACGTTACAATTCACTATCATTTTTGCGTCGGATTCGAAAATCTAGACTCACAGGAGAAAGATCATATTCTGCCCGAGGCAGCAATATCCCCTTGGAGACAAGTCGGCTGGAGGACGATGTATTGAATCTCGACGCAATTTGAGAGTTCCATCGTCATTAGGCGGCCCTGAACGTTACAATTAACTATCATTTTTGCGTCGGATTCGAAAATCTAGACTTACAAGAGAACGACCATAAAGTGCCCGAGGCAGCATCAGATCCTTGGAGACAAGTCGGCTGGAGGACGATGTATTGGATCGCGACGCAATTTGAGTGTTGCATCGTCATTAGGAGGCCCTGAATGTTACAATTAACTATCATTTTTGTGTCGGATTCGAAAATCTAGACTCACAGGAGAACGACCATAAGGTGCCCGAGGCAGCAATAGACCCTTGGAGACAAGTCGGCTGGAGGCCGATGTATTGAATCTCGACGCAATTTGAGTATTCCATTAGCATTAGGAGGCCCTGAACGTTAAAATTAACTATCATTTTTGCGTCGGATTCGATAATCTAAACTCACAGGAGAACGACCATACGGTGCCCGAGGCAGCAACAGACCCTTGGAGACAAGTCGGCTGGAGGACGATGTATTGAATCTCGACGCAATTTGAGAGTTCCATCGTCATTAGGCGGCCCTGAACGTTACAATTAACTATCATTTTTGCGTCGGATTCGAAAATCTAGACTTACAAGAGAACGACCATAAAGTGCCCGAGGCAGCAATAGACCCTTGGAGACAAGTCGGCTGGAGGACGATGTATTGGATCGCGACGCAATTTGAGTCTTCTATCGTCATTAGGAGGCGCTGAACGTTACAATTCACTATCATTTTTGCGTCGGATTCGAAAATCTAGACTCACAGGAGAAGGACCATGTGGTGCCCGCGGCAGCGATATCCCCTTGGAGACAAGTCGGCTGGAGGCCGATGTATTGAATCTCGACGCAATTTGAGTGTTCCATCGTCATTAGAAGGCCCTGAACGTTACAATTAACTATCATTTTTGCGTCGGATACGAAAATCTAGACTCACAGGAGAGCGACCATAAGGTGCCCGTAGCAGCAATAGACCCTTGGAGACAAGTCGGCTGGAGGACGATGTATTGAATCTCGACGCAATTTGAGAGTTCCATCGTCATTAGGCGGCCCTGAACGTTACAATTAACTATCATTTTGGCGTCGGATTCGTAAATCTAGACTTACAAGAGAACGACCATAAAGTGCCCGAGGCAGCATTAGACCCTTGGAGACAAGTCGGCTGGAGGACGATGTATTGAATCTCGACGCAATTTGAGTGTTCCATCGTCATTACAAGGCCCTGAACGTTACAATTAACTATCATTTTTGCGTCGGATTCGAAAATCTAGACTCACATGAGAACGACCATAATGTGCCCGAGGCAGCAATAGACCCTTGGAGACAAGTCGGCTGGAGGACGATGTATTGGATCGCGACGCAATTTGAGTCTTCTATCGTCATTAGGAGGCACTGAACGTTACAATTCACTATCATTTTTGCGTCGGATTCGAAAATCTATACTCACAGGAGAAGGACCATGTGGTGCCCGAGGCAGCGATATCCCCTTGGAGACAAGTAGGCTGGAGGCCGATGTATTGAATCTCGACGCAATTTGAGTGTTCCATCGTCATTAGAAGGCCCTGAACGTTACAATTAACTATCATTTTTGCGTCGGATACGAAAATATAGACTCACAGGACAACGACCATAAGGTGCCCGAGGCAGCAATAGACCCTTGGAGACAAGTCGGCTGGAGGCCGATGTATTGAATCTCGACGCAATTTGAGTGTTCCATCGGCATTAGGAGGCCCTGAACGTTATAATTAACGATCATTTTGGCGTCGGATTCGATAATCTAAACTCACAGGAGAACGACCATAAGGTGCCCGAGGCAGAAATAGACCCTTGGAGACAAGTCGGCTGGAGGCCGATGTATTGAATCTCGACGCAATTTGAGTGTTCCATCGGCATTAGGAGGCCCTGAACGTTACAATTAACTATCATTTTTGCGTCGGGTTCGAAAATCTAGACTCACAGGAGAACGACCATAAGGTGCCCGAGGCAGCAATAGACCCTTGGAGACAAGTCGGCTGGAGGCCGATGTATTGAATCTCGACGCAATTTGAGTGTTCCATCGGCATTAGGAGGCCCTGAACGTTACAATTAACTATCATTTTTGCGTCGGATTCGAAAATCTAGCCTCACAGGAGAACGACCATAAGGTGCCCGAGGCAGCAATAGACCCTTGGAGACAAGTCGGCTGGAGGACGATGTATTGGATCGCGACGCAATTTGAGTCTTCTATCGTCATTAGGAGGCCCTGAACGTTACAATTCACTATCATTTTTGCGTCGGATTCGAAAATCTAGACTCACAGGAGAAGGACCATGTGGTGCCCGAGGCAGCGATATCCCCTTGGAGACAAGTAGGCTGGAGGCCGATGTATTGAATCTCGACGCAATTTGAGTGTTCCATCGGCATTAGGAGGCCCTGAACGTTATAATTAACTATCATTTTTGCGTCGGATTCGATAATCTAAACTCACAGGAGAACGACCATAAGGTGCCCGAGGCAGCAATAGACCCTTGGAGACAAGTCGGCTGGAGGCCGATGTATTGAATCTCGACGCAATTTGAGTGTTCCATCGGCATTAGGAGGCCCTGAACGTTACAATTAACTATCATTTTTGCGTCGGGTTCGAAAATCTAGACTCACAGGAGAACGACCATAAGGTGCCCGAGGCAGCAATAGACCCTTGGAGACAAGTCGGCTGGAGGACGATGTATTGAATCTCGACGCTATTTGAGTGTTCCATCGTCATTAGAAGGCCCTGAACGTTACAATTAACTATCATTTTTGCGCCGGATTCGAAAATCTAGACTCACAGGATAACGACCATAAGGTGCCCGAGGCAGCAATAGACCCTTGGAGACAAGTCGGCTGGAGGCCGATGTATTGAATCTCGACGCAATTTGAATGTTCCATCGTCATTACAAGGCCCTGAACGTCACAATTAACTATCATTTTTGCGTCGGATTCGAAAATCTAGACTCACAGGAGAACGACCATAAGGTGCCCGAGGCAGCAATAGACCCTTGGAGACAAGTCGGCTGGAGGCCGATGTATTGAATCTCGACGCAATTTGAGTGTTCCATCGGCATTAGGAGGCCCTGAACGTTATAATTAACGATCATTTTTGCGTCGGATTCGATAATCTAAACTCACAGGAGAACGACCATAAGGTGCCCGAGGCAGAAATAGACCCTTGGAGACAAGTCGGCTGGAGGCCGATGTATTGAATCTCGACGCAATTTGAGTGTTCCATCGGCATTAGGAGGCCCTGAACGTTACAATTAACTATCATTTTTGCGTCGGGTTCGAAAATCTAGACTCACAGGAGAACGACCATAAGGTGCCCGAGGCAGCAATAGACCCTTGGAGACAAGTCGGCTGGAGGCCGATGTATTGAAGCTCGACGCAATTTGAGTGTTCCATCGGCATTAGGAGGCCCTGAACGTTACAATTAACTATCATTTTTGCGTCGGATTCGAAAATCTAGACTCACAGGAGAACGACCATAAGGTGCCCGAGGCAGCAATAGACCCTTGGAGACAAGTCGGCTGGAGGACGATGTATTGGATCGCGACGCAATTTGAGTCTTCTATCGTCATTAGGAGGCGCTGAACGTTACAATTCACTATCATTTTTGCGTCGGATTCGAAAATCTAGACTCACAGGAGAAGGACCATGTGGTGCCCGAGGCAGCGATATCCCCTTGGAGACAAGTAGGCTGGAGGCCGATGTATTGAATCTCGACGCAATTTGAGTGTTCCATCGGCATTAGGAGGCCCTGAACGTTATAATTAACTATCATTTTTGCGTCGGATTCGATAATCTAAACTCACAGGCGAACGACCATAAGGTGCCCGAGGCAGCAATAGACCCTTGGAGACAAGTCGGCTGGAGGCCGATGTATTGAATCTCGACGCAATTTGAGTGTTCCATCGTCATTACAAGGCCCTGAACGTTACAATTAACTATCATGTTTCCGTCGGATTCGAAAATCTAGACTCACAGGAGAACGACCATAAGGTGCCCGATGCAGCAATAGACCCTTGGAGACAAGTCGGCTGGAGGCCGATGTATTGAATCTCGACGCAATTTGAGTGTTCCTTCGGCATTAGGAGGCCCTGAACGTTACAATTAACTATCATTTTTGCGTCGGGTTCGAAAATCTAGACTGACAGGAGAACGACCATAAGGTGCCCGAGGCAGCAATAGACCCTTGGAGACAAGTCGGCTGGAGGCCGATGTATTGAATCTCGACGCAATTTGAGTGTTCCATCGGCATTAGGAGGCCCTGAACGTTACAATTAACTATCATTTTAGCGTCGGGTTCGAAAATCTAGACTCACAGGAGAACGACCATAAGGTGCCCGAGGCAGCAATAGACCCTTGGAGACAAGTCGGCTGGAGGACGATGTATAGAATCTCGACGCAATTTAAGAGTTCCATCGTCATTAGGCGGCCCTGAACGTTACAATTAACTATCATTTTTGCGTCGGATTCGAAAATCTAAAATTACAAGAGAACGACCATAAAGTGCCCGAGGCAGCATTAGATCCTTGGAGACAAGTCGGCTGGAGGACGATGTATTGTATCTCGACGGAATTTGAGTGTTCCATCGTCATTACAAGGCCCTGAACGTTACAATTAACTATCATTTTTGCGTCGGATTCGAAAATCTAGACTCACAGGTGAACGACCATAAGGTGCCCGAGGCAGCAATAGACCCTTGGAGACAAGTCGGCTGGAGGACGATGTATTGGATCGCGACGCAATTTGAGTCTTCTATCGTCATTAGGAGGCGCTGAACGTTACAATTCACTATCATTTTTGCGTCGGATTCGAAAATCTAGACTCACAGGAGAAGGACCATGTGGTGCCCGAGACAGCGATATCCCCTTGGAGACAAGTAGGCTGGAGGCCGATGTATTGAATCTCGACGCAATTTGAGTGTTCCATCGTCATTAGAAGGCCCTGATCGTTACAATTAACTATCATTTTTGCGTCGGATTCGAAAATCTAGACTCACAGGACAACGACCATAAGGTGCCCGAGGCAGCAATAGACCCTTGGAGACAAGTCGGCTGGAGGAAGATGTATTGGATCGCGACGCAATTTGAGTCTTCTATCGTCATTAGGAGGCGCTGAACGTTACAATTCACTATCATTTTTGTGTCGGATTCGAAAATCTAGACTCACAGGAGAAGGACCATGTGGTGCCCGAGGCAGCGATATCCCCTTGGAGACAAGTAGGCTGGAGGCCGATGTATTGAATCTCGACGCATTTTGAGTGTTCCATCGGCATTAGGAGGCCCTGAACGTTATAATTAACTATCATGTTTGCGTCGGATTCGATAATCTAAACTCACAGGAGAACGACCATAAGGTGCCCGAGGCAGCAATAGACCCTTGGAGACAAGTCGGCTGGAGGCCGATGTATTGAATCTCGACGCAATTTGAGTGTTCCATCAGCATTAGGAGGCCCTGAACGTTACAATTAACTATCATTTTTGCGTCGGGTTCGAAAATCTAGACTCACAGGAGAACGACCATAAGGTGCCCGAGGCAGCAATAGACCCTTGGAGACAAGTCGGCTGGAGGCCGATGTATTGAATCTCGACGCAATTTGAGTGTTCTATCGTCATTAGAAGGCCCTGAACGTTACAATTAACTATCATTTTTGCGTCGGATTCGAAAATCTAGACTCACAGGACAACGACCATAAGGTGCCCGAGGCAGCCATAGACCCTTGGAGACAAGTCGGCTGGAGGCCGATGTATTGAATCTCGACGCAATTTGAGTGTTCCATCGTCATTAGAAGGCCCTGAACGTTACAATTCACTATCATTTTTGCGTCGGATTCGAAAATCTAGACTCACAGGAGAAGGACCATGTGGTGCCCGAGGCAGCGATATCCCCTTGGAGACAAGTAGGCTGGAGGCCGATGTATTGAATTTCGACGCAATTTGTGTGTTCCATCGGCATTAGGAGGCCCTGAACGTTATAATTAACTATCATTTTTGCGTCGGATTCGATAATCTAAACTCACAGGAGAACGACCATAAGGTGCCCGAGGCAGCAATAGACCCTTGGAGACAAGTCGGCTGGAGGACGGTGTATTGAATCTCGACGCAATTTGAGTGTTCCATCGTCATTACAAGGCCCTGAACGTTACAATTAACTATCATTTTTGCGTCGGATTCGAAAATCTAGACTCACAGGAGAACGACCATAAGGTGCCCGAGGCAGCAATTGACCCTTGGAGACAAGTCGGCTGGAGGACGATGTATTGGATCGCGACGCAATTTGAGTCTTCTATCGTCATTAGGAGGCGCTGAACGTTACAATTCACTATCATTTTTGCGTCGGATTCGAAAATCTAGACTCACAGGAGAAGGACCATGTGGTGCCCGAGGCAGCGATATCCCCTTGGAGACAAGTCGGCTGGAGGACGATGTATTGAATCTCGACGCAATTTGAGTGTCCGATCGTCATTAGGAGGCCCTAAACCTTACAATTAACTATCATTTTTGCGTCGGATTCGATAATCTAAACTCACAGGGGAAGGACCATACGGTGCCCGAGGCAGCTATTGACCCTTGGAGACAAGTCGGTTGGAGGACGATGTATTGGATCGCGACGCAAAATGAGTGTTCCATCGTCATTACAAGGCCCTGAACCTTACAATTAACTATCATTTTTGCGTCGGATTCGAAAATCTAGACTCACAGGAGATAGATCATATTGTGCCCGAGGCAGCAATATCCCCTTGGAGACAAGTCGGCTGGAGGACGATGTATTGAATCTCGACGCAATTTGAGAGTTCCATCGTCATTAGGCGGCCCTGAACGTTACAATTAACTATCATTTTTGCGTCGGATTCGAAAATCTAGACTTACAAGAGAACGACCATAAAGTGCCCGAGGCAGCATCAGATCCTTGGAGACAAGTCGGCTGGAGGACGATGTATTGGATCGCGACGCAATTTGAGTGTTCCATCGTCATTAGGAGGCCCTGAATGTTACAATTAACTATCATTTTTGTGTCGGATTCGAAAATCTAGACTCACAGGAGAACGACCATAAGGTGCCCGAGGCAGCAATAGACCCTTGGAGACAAGTCGGCTGGAGGCCGATGTATTGAATCTCGACGCAATTTGAGTATTCCATTGGCATTAGGAGGCCCTGAACGTTAAAATTAACTATCATTTTTGCGTCGGATTCGATAATCTAAACTCACAGGAGAACGACCATACGGTGCCCGAGGCAGCAACAGACCCTCGGAGACAAGTCGGCTGGAGGACGATGTATTGAATCTCGACGCAATTTGAGTGTTCCATCGTCATTACAAGGCCCTGAACGTTACAATTAACTATCATTTTTGCGTCGGATTCGAAAATCTATACTCACAGGTGAACGACCATAAGGTGCCCGAGGCAGCAATAGACCGTTGGAGACAAGTCGGCTGGAGGACGATGTATTGGATCGCGACGCAATTTGAGTCTTCTATCGTCATTAGGAGGCGCTGAACGTTACAATTCACTATCATTTTTGCGTCGGATTCGAAAATCTAGACTTACAGGAGAATTACCATGTGGTGCCCGAGGCAGCGATATCCCCTTGGAGACAAGTCGGCTGGAGGCCGATGTATTGAATCTCGACGCAATTTGAGTGTTCCATCGTCATTAGAAGGCCCTGAACGTTACAATTAACTATCATTTTTGCGTCGGATACGAAAATCTAGACTCACAGGAGAGCGACCATAAGGTGCCCGAGGCAGCAATAGACCCTTGGAGACAAGTCGGCTGGAGGACGATGTATTGAATCTCGACGCAATTTGAGAGTTCCATCGTCATTAGGCGGCCCTGAACGTTACAATTAACTATCATTTTTGCGTCGGATTCGATAATCTAAACTCACAGGAGAACGACCATAAGGTGCCCGAGGCAGCAATAGACCCTTGGAGACAAGTCGGCTGGAGGCCGATGTATTGAATCTCGACGCAATTTGAGTGTTCCATCGGCGTTAGAAGGCCCTGAACGTTACAATTAACTATCATTTTTGCGTCGGATTCGAAAATCTAGACTTACAAGAGTACGACCATAAAGTGCCCGAGGCAGCATCAGATCTTTGGAGACAAGTCGGCTGGAGGACGATGTATTGGATCGCGACGCAATTTGAGTGTTCCATCGCCATTAGGAGGCCTTGAACGTTACAATTAACTATCATTTTTGTGTCGGATTCGAAAATCTAGACTCACAGGAGAACGACCATAAGGTGCCCGAGGCAGCAATAGACCCTTGGAGACAAGTCGGCGGGAGGCCGATGTATTGAATCTCGACGCAATTTGAGTATTCCATTGGCATTAGGAGGCCCTGAACGTTAAAATTAACTATCATTTTTGCGTCGGATTCGATAATCTAAACTCACAGGAGAACGACCATACGGTGCCCGAGGCAGCAACAGACCCTTGGAGACAAGTCGGCTGGAGGACGATGTATTGAATCTCGACGCAATTTGAGTGTTCCATCGTCATTACAAGGCCCTGAACGTTACAATTAACTATCATTTTTGCGTCGGATTCGAAAATCTAGACTCACAGGAGAACGACCATAAGGTGCCCGAGGCAGCAATAGACCCTTGGAGACAAGTCGGCTGGAGGACGATGTATTGGATCGCGACGCAATTTGAGTCTTCTATCGTCATTAGGAGGCGCTGAACGTTACAATTCACTATCATTTTTGCGTCGGATTCGAAAATCTAGACTCACAGGAGAAGGACCATGTGGTGCCCGAGGCAGCGATATCCCCTTGGAGACAAGTCGGCTGGAGGCCGATGTATTGAATCTCGACGCAATTTGATTGTTCCATCGTCATTAGAAGGCACTGAACGTTACAATTAACTATCATTTTTGCGTCGGATACGAAAATCTAGACTCACAGGAGAGCGACCATAAGGCGCCCGAGGCAGCAATAGACCCTTGGAGACAAGTCGGCTGGAGGACGATGTATTGAATCTCGACGCAATTTGAGAGTTCCATCGTCATTAGGCGGCCCTGAACGTTACAATTAACTATCATTTTGGCGTCGGATTCGGAAATCTAGACTTACAAGAGAACGACCATAAAGTGCCCGAGGCAGCATTAGACCCTTGGAGACAAGTCGGCTGGAGGCCGATGTATTGAATCTCGACGCAATTTGAGTGTTCCATCGGCATTAGGAGGCCCCGAACGTTACAATTAACTATCATTTTTGCGTCGGATTCGAAAATCTAGACTCACAGGAGAACGACCATAAGGTGCCCGAGGCAGCAATAGACCCTTGGAGACAAGTCGGCTGGAGGACGATGTATTGGATCGCGACGCAATTTGAGTCTTCTATCGTCATTAGGAGGCGCTGAACGTTACAATTCACTATCATTTTTGCGTCGGATTCGAAAATCTAGACTCACAGGACAACGACCATAAGGTGCCCGAGGCAGCGATATCCCCTTGGAGACAAGTAGGCTGGAGGCCGATGTATTGAATCTCGACGCAATTTGAGTGTTCCATCGGCATTAAGAGGCCCTGAACGTTATAATTAACTATCATTTTTGCGTCGGATTCGATAATCTAAACTCACAGGAGAACGACCATAAGGTGCCCGAGGCAGCAATAGACCCTTGGAGACAAGTCGGCTGGAGGCCGATGTATTGAATCTCGACGCAATTTGAGTGTTCCATCGGCATTAGGAGGCCCTGAACGTTACAATTAACTATCATTTTTGCGTCGGGTTCGAAAATCTAGACTCACATGAGAACGACCATAAGGTGCCCGAGGCAGCAATAGACCCTTGGAGACAAGTCGGCTGGAGGACGATGTATTGAATCTCGATGCAATTTGAGTGTTCCATCGTCATTAGAAGGCCCTGAACGTTACAATTAACTATCATTTTTGCGTCGGATTCGAAAATCTAGACTCACAGGACAACGACCATAAGGTGCCCGAGGCAGCAATAGACCCTTGGAGACAAGTCGGCTGGAGGACGATGTATTGAATCTCGACGCAATTTGAGTGTTCCATCGTCATTAGAAGGCCCTGAACGTTACAATTAACTTTCATTTTTGCGTCGGATTCGAAAATCTAGACTCACAGGACAACGACCATAAGGTGCCCGAGGCAGCAATAGACCCTTGGAGACAAGTCGGCTGGAGGCCGATGTATTGAATCTCGTCATAATTTGAGTGTTCCATCGGCATTAGGAGGCCCTGAACGTTATAATTAACTATCAATTTTGCGTCGGATTCGAAAATCTAGACTCACATGAGAACGACCATAAGGTGCCCGAGGCAGCTATAGACCCTTGGAGACAAGTCGGCTGGAGGACGATGTATTGGATCGCGACGCAGTTTGAGTCTTCTATCGTCATTAGGAGGCGCTGAACGTTACAATTCACTATCATATTTGCGTCGGATTCGAAAATCTAGACTCACAGGAGAAGGACCATGTGGTGCCCGAGGCAGCGATATCCCCTTGGAGACAAGTAGGCTGGAGGCCGATGTATTGAATCTCGACGCAATTTGAGTGTTCCATCGTCATTAGAAGGCCCTGAACGTTACAATTAACTTTCATTTTTGCGTCGGATTCGAAAATCTAGACTCACAGGACAACGACCATAAGGTGCCCGAGGCAGCAATAGACCCTTGGAGACAAGTCGGCTGGAGGCCGATGTATTGAATCTCGTCATAATTTGAGTGTTCCATCGGCATTAGGAGGCCCTGAACGTTATAATTAACTATCAATTTTGCGTCGGATTCGATAATCTAAACTCACAGGAGAACGACCATAAGGTGCCCGAGGAAGCAATAGACCCTTGGAGACAAGTCGGCTGGAGGCCGATGTATTGAATCTCGACGCAATTTGAGTGTTCCATCGTCATTACAAGGCCCTGAACGTTACAATTAACTATCTTTTTTCCGTCGGATTCGGAAATCTAGACTCACAGGAGAACGACCATAAATGCCCGAGGCAGCAATAGACCCTTGGAGACAAGTCGGCTGGAGGACGATGTATTGAATCTCGACGCAATTTGAGAGTTCCATCGTCATTAGGCGGCCCTGAACGTTACAATTAACTATCATTTTTGCGTCGGATTCGAAAATCTAGACACACAGGACAACGACCATAAGGTGCCCGAGGCAGCAATAGACCCTTGGAGACAAGTCGGCTGGAGGACGATGTATTGAATCTCGACGCAATTTGAGTGTTCCATCCTCATTAGAAGGCCCTGAACGTTACAATTAACTATCATTTTTGCGTCGGATTCGAAAATCTAGACTCACAGGACAACGACCATAAGGTGCCCGAGGGCAGCAATAGACCCTTGGAGACAAGTCGGCTGGAGGCCGATGTATTGAATCTCGACGCAATTTGAGTGTTCCATCGTCATTACAAGGCCCTTAACGTTACAATTAACTATCATTTTTGCGTCGGATTCGAAAATCTAGACTCACAGGAGAACGACCATAAGGTGGACGAGGCAGCAATAGACCCTTGGAGACAAGTCGGCTGGAGGACGATGTATTGGATCGCGACGCAATTTGAGTCTTCTATCGTCATTAGGAGGCGCTGAACGTTACAATTCACTATCATTTTTGCGTCGGATTCGAAAATCTAGACTCACAGGAGAAGGACCATGTGGTGCCCGAGGCAGCGATATCCCCTTGGAGACAAGTAGGCTGGAGGCCGATGTATTGAATCTCGACGCAATTTGAGTGTTCCATCGTCATTAGAAGGCCCTGAACGTTACAATTAACTATCATTTTTGCGTCGGATTCGAAAATCTAGACTCACAGGACAACGACCATAAGGTGCCCGAGGCAGCAATAGACCCTTGGAGACAAGTCGGCTGGAGGCCGATGCATTGAGTCTCGACGCAATTTGAGTGTTCCATCGGCATTAGGAGGCCCTGAACGTTACAATTAACTATCATTTTTGCGTCGGGTTCGAAAATCCATCCTCACAGGAGAACGACCATAAGGTGCCCGAGGCAGCTATAGACCCTTGGAGACAAGTCGGCTGGAGGCCGATGTATTGAATCTCGACGCAATTTGAGTGTTCCATCGTCATTACAAGGCCCTGAACGTTACAATTAACTATCATTTTTGCGCGGATTCGAAAATCTAGACTCACTGGAGAACGACCATAAGGTGCCCGAGGCAGCAATAGAACCTTGGAGACAAGTCGGCTGGAGGACGATGTATTGGATCGCGACGCAATTTGAGTCTTCTATCGTCATTAGGAGGCGCTGAACGTTACAATTCACTATCATTTTTGCGTCGGATTCGAAAATCTAGACTCACAGGAGAAGGACCATGTGGTGCCCGAGGCAGCGATATCCCCTTGGAGACAAGTCGGCTGGAGGACGATGTATTGAATCTCGACGCAATTTGAGTGTCCCATCGTCATTAGGAGGCCCTAAACCTTACAATTAACTATCATTTTTGCGTCGGATTCGATAATCTAAACTCACAGGGGAACGACCATACGGTGCCCGAGGCAGCTATTGACCCTTGGAGACAAGTCGGTTGGAGGACGATGTATTGGATCGCGACGCAAAATGAGTGTTCCATCGTCATTACAAGGCCCTGAACCTTACAATTAACTATCAGTTTCGCGTCGGATTCGAAAATCTACTCACAGGAGAAGTTCATACGGTGCTCGAGACAGCAATATACCCCTTGGAGACAAATCGGCTGGAGGACGATGTATTGAATCTCGACGCAATTTGAGTCTTCTGTCGTCATTAGGAGGCGCTGAACGTTACAATTCACTATCATTTTTGCGTCGGATTCGAAAATCTAGACTCACAGGAGAAAGATCATATTGTGCCCGAGGCAGCAATATCCCCTTGGAGACAAGTCGGCTGGAGGACGATGTATTGAATCTTGACGCAATTTGAGAGTTCCATCGTCATTAGGCGGCCCTGAACGTTACAATTAACTATCATTTTTGCGTCGGATTCGAAAATCTAGACTTACAAGAGAACGACCATAAAGTGCCCGAGGCAGCATCAGATCCTTGGAGACAAGTCGGCTGGAGGACGATGTATTGGATCGCGACGCAATTTGAGTGTTCCATCGTCATTAGGAGGCCCTGAATGTTACAATTAACAAACATTTTTGTGTCGGATTCGAAAATCTGGACTCACAGGAGAACGACCATAAGGTGCCCGAGGCAGCAATAGACCCTTGGAGACAAGTCGGCTGGAGGCCGATGTATTGAATCTCGACGCAATTTGAGTATTCCATTGGCATTAGGAGGCCCTGAACGTTAAAATTAACTATCATTTTTGCGTCGGATTCGATAATCTAAACTCACAGGAGAACGACCATACGGTGCCCGAGGCAGCAACAGACCCTTGGAGACAAGTCGGCTGGAGGACGATGTATTGAATCTCGACGCAATATTGAGTGTTCCATCGTCATTACAAGGCCCTGAACGTTACAATTAACTATCATTTTTCCGTCGGATTCGTAAATCTAGACTTACAAGAGAACGACCATAAAGTGCCCGAGGCAGCATTAGACCCTTGGAGACAAGTCGGCTGGAGGACGATGTATTGAATCTCGACGCAATTTGAGTGTTCCATCGTCATTACAAGGCCCTGAACGTTACAATTAACTATCATTTTTGCGTCGGATTCGAAAATCTAGACTCACAAGAGAACGACCATAATGTGCCCGAGGCAGCAATAGACCCTTGGAGACAAGTCGGCTGGAGGACGATGTATTGGATCGCGACGCAATTTGAGTCTTCTATCGTCATTAGGAGGCGCTGAACGTTACAATTCACTATCATTTTTGCGTCGGATTCGAAAATCTATACTCACAGGAGAAGGACCATGTGGTGCCCGAGGCAGCGATATCCTCTTGGAGACAAGTAGGCTGGAGGCCGATGTATTGAATCTCGACGCAATTTGAGTGTTCCATCGTCATTAGAAGGCCCTGAACGTTACAATTAACTATCATTTTTGCGTCGGATTCGAAAATCTAGACTCACAGGACAACGACCATAAGGTGCCCGAGGCAGCAATAGACCCTTGGAGACAAGTCGGCTGGAGGCCGATGTATTGAATCTCGACGCAATTTGAGTGTTCCATCGGCATTAGGAGGCCCTGAACGTTATAATTAACGATCATTTTTGCGTCGGATTCGATAATCTAAACTCACAGGAGAACGACCATAAGGTGCCCGATGCAGCAATAACCCTTGGAGACAAGTCGGCTGGAGGCCGATGTATTGAATCTCGACGCAATTTGAGTGTTCCATCGGCATTAGGTGGCCCTGAACGTTACAATTAACTATCATTTTTGCGTCGGGTTCGAAAATCTAGACTCACAGGAGAACGACCATAAGGTGCCCGAGGCAGCAATAGACCCTTGGAGACAAGTCGGCTGGAGGCAAATGTATTGAATCTCGACGCAATTTGAGTGTTCCATCGGCATTAGGAGGCCCTGAACGTTACAATTAACTATCATTTTTGCGTCGGGTTCGAAAATCTAGACTCACAGGAGAACGACCATAAGGTGCCCGAGGCAGCAATAGACCCTTGGAGACAAGACGGCTGGAGGACGATGTATTGAATCTCGACGCAATTTGAGAGTTCCATCGTCATTAGAAGGCCCTGAACGTTACAATTAACTATCATTTTTGGGTCGGATTCGAAAATCTAGACTCACAGGACAACGACCATAAGGTGCCCGAGGCAGCAATAGACCCTTGGAGACAAGTCGGCTGGAGGCCGATGTATTGATTCTCGACGCAATTTGAGAGTTCCATCGTCATTACAAGGCCCTGAACGTTACAATTAACTATCATTTTTGCGTCCGATTCGAAAATCTAGACTCACAGGAGAATGACCATAATGTGCCCGAGGCAGCAATAGACCCTTGGAGACAAGTCGGCTGGAGGACGATGTATTGGATCGCGACGCAATTTGAGTCTTCTATCGTCATTAGGAGGCGCTGAACGTTACAATTCACTATCATTTTTGCGTCGGATTCGAAAATCTATACTCACAGGAGAAGGACCATGTGGTGCCCGAGGCAGCGATATCCCCTTGGAGACAAGTAGGCTGGAGGCCGATGTATTGAATCTCGACGCAATTTGAGTGTTCCATCGTCATTAGAAGGCCCTGAACGTTACAATTAACTATCATTTTTGCGTCGGATTCGAAAATCTAGACTCACAGGACAACGACCATAAGGTGCCCGAGGCAGCAATAGACCCTTGGAGACAAGTCGGCTGGAGGCCGATGTATTGAATCTCGACGCAATTTGAGTGTTCCATCGGCATTAGGAGGCCCTGAACGTTATAATTAACGATCATTTTTGCGTCGGATTCGATAATCTAAACTCACAGGAGAACGACCATAAGGTGCCCGAGGCAGCAATAACCCTTGGAGACAAGTCGGCTGGAGGCCGATGTATTGAATCTCGACGCAATTTGAGTGTTCCATCGGCATTAGGAGGCCCTGAACGTTACAATTAACTATCATTTTTGCGTCGGGTTCGAAAATCTAGACTCACAGGAGAACGACCATAAGGTGCCCGAGGCAGCAATAGACCCTTGGAGACAAGTCGGCTGGAGGCCGATGTATTGAATCTCGACGCAATTTGAGTGTTCCATCGGCATTAGGAGGCCCTGAACGTTACAATTAACTATCATTTTTGCGTCGGATTCGAAAATCTAGACTCACAGGAGAACGACCATAAGGTGCCCGAGGCAGCAATAGACCCTTGGAGAAAAGTCGGCTGGAGGACGATGTATTGGATCGCGACGCAATTTGAGTCTTCTATCGTCATTAGGAGGCGCTGAACGTTACAATTCACTATCATTTTTGCGTCGGATTCGAAAATCTAGACTCACAGGAGAAGGACCATGTGGTGCCCGAGGCAGCGATATCCCCTTGGAGACAAGTAGGCTGGAGGCCGATGTATTGAATCTCGACGCAATTTGAGTGTTCCATCGGCATTAGGAGGCCCTGAACGTTACAATTAACTATCATTTTTGCGTCGGGTTCGAAAATCTAGACTCACAGGAGAACGACCATAAGGTGCCCGAGGCAGCAATAGACCCTTGGAGACAAGTCGGCTGGAGGCCGATGTATTGATTCTCGACGCAATTTGAGAGTTCCATCGTCATCACAAGGCCCTGAGCGTTACAATTAACTATCATTTTTGCGTCGGATTCGAAAATCTAGACTCACAGGAGAACGATCATAAGGTGCCCGAGGCAGCAATAGACCCTTGGAGACAAGTCGGCTGGAGGACGATGTATTGGATCGCGACGCAATTTGAGTCTTCTATCGTCATTTGGAGGCTCTGAACGTTACAATTCACTATCATTTTTGCGTCGGATTCGAAAATCTAGACTCACAGGAGAAGGACCATGTGGTGCCCGAGGCAGCGATATCCCCTTGGAGACAAGTAGGCTGGAGGCCGATGTATTGAATCTCGACGCAATTTGAGTGTTCCATCGTCATTACAAGGCCCTGAACCTTACAATTAACTATCAGTTTCGCGTCGGATTCGAAAATCTACTCACAGGAGAAGTTCATACGGTGCTCGAGACAGCAATATACCCCTTGGAGACAAGTCGGCTGGAGGCCGATGTATTGAATCTCGACGCAATTTGAGTGTTCCATCGTCATTACAAGGCCCTGAACGTTACAATTAACTATCATTTTTGCGTCGGATTCGAAAATCTAGACTCACAGGAGAACGACCATAAGGTGCCCGAGGCAGCAATAGACCCTTGGAGACAGGTCGGCTGGAGGACGATGTATTGGATCGCGACGCAATTTGAGTCTTCTATCGTCATTAGGAGGCGCTGGACGTTACAATTCACTATCATTTTTGCGTCGGATTCGAAAATCTAGACTCACAGGAGAAGGACCATGTGGTGCCCGAGGCAGCGATATCCCCTTGGAGACAAGTAGGCTGGAGGCCGATGTATTGAATCTCGACGCAATTTGAGTGTTCCATCGTCATTAGAAGGCCCTGAACGTTACAATTAACTATCATTTTTGCGTCGGATTCGAAAATCTAGACTCACAGGACAACGACCATAAGGTGCCCGAGGCAGCAATAGACCCTTGGAGACAAGTCGGCTGGAGGCCGATGTATTGAATCTCGAAGCAATTTGAGTGTTCCATCGTCATTACAAGGCCCTGAACGTTACAATTAACTATCATTTTTCCGTCGGATTCGAAAATCTAGACTCACAGGAGAACGACCATAAGGTGCCCGAGGCAGCAATAGACCCTTGGAGACAAGTCGGCTGGAGGACGATGTATTGAATCTCGACGCAATTTGAGTGTTCCATCGTCATTACAAGGCCCTGAACGTTACAATTAACTATCATTTTTGCGTCGGATTCGAAAATCTAGACTCACAGGAGAACGACCATAAGGTGCCCGAGGCAGCAATAGACCCTTGGAGACATGTCGGCTGGAGGCCGATGTATAGAATCTCGACATAATTTGAGTGTTCCATCGGCATTAGGAGGCCCTGAACGTTATAATTAACTATCATTTTTGCGTCGGATTCGATAATCTAAACTCACAGGAGAACGACCATAAGGTGCCCGAGGCAGCAATAGACCCTTGGAGACATGTCGGCTGGAGGCCGATGTATTGAATCTCGACGCAATTTGAGTGTTCCATCGTCATTACAAGGCCCTGAACGTTACAATTAACTATCATTTTTCCGTCGGATTCGAAAATCTAGACTCACAGGAGAACGACCATAAGGTGCCCGATGCAGCAATAGACCCTTGGAGACAAGTCGGCTGGAGGCCGATGTATTGAATCTCGACGCAATTTGAGTGTTCCTTCGGCATTAGGAGGCCCTGAACGTTACAATTAACTATCATTTTTGCGTCGGGTTCGAAAATCTAGACTGACAGGAGAACGACCATAAGGTGCCCGAGGCAGCAATAGACCCTTGGAGACAAGTCGGCTGGAGGCCGATGTATTGAATCTCGACGCAATTTGAGTGTTCCATCGGCATTAGGAGGCCCTGAACGTTACAATTAACTATCATTTTAGCGTCGGGTTCGAAAATCTAGACTCACAGGAGAACGACCATAAGGTGCCCGAGGCAGCAATAGACCCTTGGAGACAAGTCGGCTGGAGGACGATGTATTGGATCGCGACGCAATTTGAGTCTTCTATCGTCATTAGGAGGCGCTGAACGTTACAATTCACTATCATTTTTGCGTCGGATTCGAAAATCTAGACTCACAGGAGAAGGACCATGTGGTGCCCGAGACAGCGATATCCCCTTGGAGACAAGTAGGCTGGAGGCCGATGTATTGAATCTCGACGCAATTTGAGTGTTCCATCGTCATTAGAAGGCCCTGATCGTTACAATTAACTATCATTTTTGCGTCGGATTCGAAAATCTAGACTCACAGGACAACGACCATAAGGTGCCCGAGGCAGCAATAGACCCTTGGAGACAAGTCGGCTGGAGGACGATGTATTGGATCGCGACGCAATTTGAGTCTTCTATCGTCATTAGGAGGCGCTGAACGTTACAATTCACTATCATTTTTGCGTCGGATTCGAAAATCTAGACTCACAGGAGAAGGACCATGTGGTGCCCGAGGCAGCGATATCCCCTTGGAGACAAGTAGGCTGGAGGCCGATGTATTGAATCTCGACGCATTTTGAGTGTTCCATCGGCATTAGGAGGCCCTGAACGTTATAATTAACTATCATTTTTGCGTCGGATTCGATAATCTAAACTCACAGGAGAACGACCATAAGGTGCCCGAGGCAGCAATAGACCCTTGGAGACAAGTCGGCTGGAGGCCGATGTATTGAATCTCGACGCAATTTGAGTGTTCCATCAGCATTAGGAGGCCCTGAACGTTACAATTAACTATCATTTTTGCGTCGGGTTCGAAAATCTAGACTCACAGGAGAACGACCATAAGGTGCCCGAGGCAGCAATAGACCCTTGGAGACAAGTCGGCTGGAGGCCGATGTATTGAATCTCGACGCAATTTGAGTGTTCCATCGTCATTAGAAGGCCCTGAACGTTACAATTCACGATCATTTTTGCGTCGGATTCGAAAATCTAGACTCACAGGAGAAGGACCATGTGGTGCCCGAGGCAGCGATATCCCCTTGGAGACAAGTAGGCTGGAGGCCGATGTATTGAATCTCGACGCAATTTGAGTGTTCCATCGTCATTAGAAGGCCCTGAACGTTACAATTAACTATCATTTTTGCGACGGATTCGAAAATCTAGACTCACAGGACAACGACCATAAGGTGCCCGAGGCAGCAATAGACCCTTGGAGACAAGTCGGCTGGAGGCCGATGTATTGAATCTCGACGCAATTTGTGTGTTCCATCGGCATTAGGAGGCCCTGAACGTTATAATTAACTATCATTTTTGCGTCGGATTCGATAATCTAAACTCACAGGAGAACGACCATAAGGTGCCCGAGGCAGCAATAGACCCTTGGAGACAGGTCGGCTGGAGGACGATGTATTGAATCTCGACGCAATTTGAGTGTTCCATCGTCATTACAAGGCCCTGAACGTTACAATTAACTATCATTTTTGCGTCGGATTCGAAAATCTAGACTCACAGGAGAACGACCATAAGGTGCCCGAGGCAGCAATTGACCCTTGGAGACAAGTCGGCTGGAGGACGATGTATTGGATCGCGACGCAATTTGAGTCTTCTATCGTCATTAGGAGGCGCTGAACGTTACAATTCACTATCATTTTTGCGTCGGATTCGAAAATCTAGACTCACAGGAGAAGGACCATGTGGTGCCCGAGGCAGCGATATCCCCTTGGAGACAAGTCGGCTGGAGGACGATGTATTGAATCTCGACGCAATTTGAGTGTCCGATCGTCATTAGGAGGCCCTAAACCTTACAATTAACTATCATTTTTGCGTCGGATTCGATAATCTAAACTCACAGGGGAAGGACCATACTATGCCCGAGGCAGCTATTGACCCTTGGAGACAAGTCGGTTGGAGGACGATGTATTGGATCGCGACGCAAAATGTTTGTTCCATCGTCATTACAAGGCCCTGAACCTTACAATTAACTATCAGTTTCGCGTCGGATTCGAAAATCTACTCACAGGAGAAGTTCATACGGTGCTCGAGACAGCAATATACCCCTTGTAGACAAATCGGCTGGAGGACGATGTATTGAATCTCGACGCAATTTGAGTCTTCTGTCGTCATTAGGAGGCGCTGAACGTTACAATTCACTATCATTTTTGCGTCGGATTCGAAAATCTAGACTCACAGGAGAAAGATCATATTGTGCCCGAGGCAGCATCAGATCCTTGGAGACAAGTCGGCTGGAGGACGATGTATTGGATCGCGACGCAATTTGAGTGTTCCATCGTCATTAGGAGGCCCTGAATGTTACAATTAACTATCATTTTTGTGTCGGATTCGAAAATCTAGACTCACAGGAGAACGACCATAAGGTGCCCGAGGCAGCAATAGACCCTTGGAGACAAGTCGGCTGGAGGCCGATGTATTGAATCTCGACGCAATTTGAGTATTCCATTGGCATTAGGAGGCCCTGAACGTTAAAATTAACTATCATTTTTGCGTCGGATTCGATAATCTAAACTCACAGGAGAACGACCATACGGTGCCCGAGGCAGCAACAGACCCTTGGAGACAAGTCGGCTGGAGGACGATGTATTGAATCTCGACGCAATTTGAGTGTTCCATCGTCATTACAAGGCCCTGAACGTTACAATTAACTATCATTTTTGCGTCGGATTCGAAAATCTAGACTCACAGGTGAACGACCATAAGGTGCCCGAGGCAGCAATAGACCGTTGGAGACAAGTCGGCTGGAGGACGATGTATTGGATCGCGACGCAATTTGAGTCTTCTATCGTCATTAGGAGGCGCTGAACGTTATAATTCACTATCATTTTTGCGTCGGATTCGAAAATCTAGACTTACAGGAGAATTACCATGTGGTGCCCGAGGCAGCGATATCCCCTTGGAGACAAGTCGGCTGGAGGCCGATGTATTGAATCTCGACGCAATTTGAGTATTCCATCGTCATTAGAAGGCCCTGAACGTTACAATTAACTATCATTTTTGCGTCGGATACGAAAATCTAGACTCACAGGAGAGCGACCATAAGGTGCCCGAGGCAGCAATAGACCCTTGGAGACAAGTCGGCTGGAGGACGATGTATTGAATCTCGACGCAATTTGAGAGTTCCATCGTCATTAGGCGGCCCTCAACGTTACAATTAACTATCATTTTTGCGTCGGATTCGATAATCTAAACTCACAGGAGAACGACCATAAGGTGCCCGAGGCAGCAATAGACCCTTGGAGACAAGTCGGCTGGAGGCCGATGTATTGAATCTCGACGCAATTTGAGTGTTCCATCGGCGTTAGAAGGCCCTGAACGTTACAATTAACTATCATTTTTGCGTCGGATTCGAAAATCTAGACTTACAAGAGTACGACCATAAAGTGCCCGAGGCAGCATCAGATCCTTGGAGACAAGTCGGCTGGAGGACGATGTATTGGATCGCGACGCAATTTGAGTGTTCCATCGCCATTAGGAGGCCCTGAATGTTACAATTAACTATCATTTTTGTGTCGGATTCGAAAATCTAGACTCACAGGAGAACGACCGTAAGGTGCCCGAGGCAGCAATAGACCCTTGGAGACAAGTCGGCTGGAGGTCGATGTATTGAATCTCGACGCAATTTGAGTATTCCATTGGCATTAGGAGGCCCTGAACGTTAAAATTAACTATCATTTTTGCGTCGGATTCGATAATCTAAACTCACAGGTGAACGACCATACGGTGCCCGAGGCAGCAACAGACCCTTGGAGACAAGTCGGCTGGAGGACGATGTATTGAATCTCGACGCAATTTGAGTGTTCCATCGTCATTACAAGGCCCTGAACGTTACAATTAACTATCATTTTTGCGTCGGATTCGAAAATCTAGACTCACAGGAGAACGACCATAAGGTGCCCGAGGCAGCAATAGACCCTTGGAGACAAGTCGGCTGGAGGACGATGTATTGGATCGCGACGCAATTTGAGTCTTCTATCGTCATTAGGAGGCGCTGAACGTTACAATTCACTATCATTTTTGCGTCGGATTCGAAAATCTAGACTCACAGGAGAAGGACCATGTGGTGATCGAGGCAGCGATATCCCCTTGGAGACAAGTCGGCTGGAGGCCGATGTATTGAATCTCGACGCAATTTGATTGTTCCATCGTCATTAGAAGGCACTGAACGTTACAATTAACTATCATTTTTGCGTCGGATACGAAAATCTAGACTCACAGGAGAGCGACCATAAGGCGCCCGAGGCAGCAATAGACCCTTGGAGACAAGTCGGCTGGAGGACGATGTAGTGAATCTCGACGCAATTTGAGAGTTCCATCGTCATTAGGCGGCCCTGAACGTTACAATTAACTATCATTTTGGCGTCGGATTCGTAAATCTAGACTTACAAGAGAACGACCATAAAGTGCCCGAGGCAGCATTAGACCCTTGGAGACAAGTCGGCTGGAGGCCGATGTATTGAATCTCGACGCAATTTGAGTGTTCCATCGGCATTAGGAGGCCCTGAACGTTACAATTAACTATCATTTTTGCGTCGGGTTCGAAAATCTAGGCTCACAGGAGAACGACCATAAGGTGCCCGAGGCAGCAATAGACCCTTGGAGACAAGTCGGCTGGAGGCCGATGTATTGAATCTCGACGCAATTTGAGTGTTCCATCGGCATTAGGAGGCCCTGAACGTTACAATTAACTATCATTTTTGCGTCGGATTCGAAAATCTAGACTCACAGGAGAACGACCATAAGGTGCCCGAGGCAGCAATAGACCCTTGGAGACAAGTCGGCTGGAGGACGATGTATTGGATCGCGACGCAATTTGAGTCTTCTATCGTCATTAGGAGGCGCTGAACGTTACAATTCACTATCATTTTTGCGTCGGATTCGAAAATCTAGACTCACAGGACAACGACCATAACGTGCCCGAGGCAGCGATATCCCCTTGGAGACAAGTAGGCTGGAGGCCGATGTATTTAATCTCGACGCAATTTGAGTGTTCCATCGGCATTAGGAGGCCCTGAACATTATAATTAACTATCATTTTTGCGTCGGATTCGATAATCTAAACTCACAGGAGAACGACCATAAGGTGCCCGAGGCAGCAATAGACCCTTGGAGACAAGTCGGCTGGAGGCCGATGTATTGAATCTCGACGCAATTTGAGTGTTCCATCGGCATTAGGAGGCCCTGAACGTTACAATTAACTATCATTTTTGCGTCGGGTTCGAAAATCTAGACTCACATGAGAACGACCATAAGGTGCCCGAGGCAGCAATAGACCCTTGGAGACAAGTCGGCTGGAGGACGATGTATTGAATCTCGATGCAATTTGAGTGTTCCATCGTCATTAGAAGGCCCTGAACGTTACAATTAACTATCATTTTTGCGTCGGATTCGAAAATCTAGACTCACAGGACAACGACCATAAGGTGCCCGAGGCAGCTATAGACCCTTGGAGACAAGTCGGCTGGAGGACGATGTATTGAATCTCGACGCAATTTGAGTGTTCCATCGTCATTAGAAGGCCCTGAACGTCACAATTAACTATCATTTTCTGCGTCGGATTCGAAAATCTAGACTCACAGGAGAACGACCATAAGGTGCCCGAGGCAGCTATAGACCCTTGGAGACAAGTCGGCTGGAGGACGATGTATTGGATCGCGACGCAGTTTGAGTCTTCTATCATCATTAGGAGGCGCTGAACGTTACAATTCACTATCATATTTGCGTCGGATTCGAAAATCTAGACTCACAGGAGAAGGACCATGTGGTGCCCGAGGCAGCGATATCCCCTTGGAGACAAGTAGGCTGGAGGCCGATGTATTGAATCTCGACGCAATTTGAGTGTTCCATCGTCATTAGAAGGCCCTGAACGTTACAATTAACTTTCATTTTTGCGTCGGATTCGAAAATCTAGACTCACAGGACAACGACCATAAGGTGCCCGAGGCAGCAATAGACCCTTGGAGACAAGTCGGCTGGAGGCCGATGTATTGAATCTCGTCATAATTTGAGTGTTCCATCGGCATTAGGAGGCCCTGAACGTTATAATTAACTATCATTTTTGCGTCGGATTCGATAATCTAAACTCACAGGAGAACGACCATAAGGTGCCCGAGGCAGCAATAGACCCTTGGAGACAAGTCGGCTGGAGGCCGATGTATTGAATCTCGACGCAATTTCAGTGTTCCATCGTCATTACAAGGCCCTGAACGTTACAATTATCTATCTTTTTTCCGTCGGATTCGAAAATCTAGACTCACAGGAGAACGACCATAAGGTGCCCGATGCAGCAATAGACCCTTGGAGACAAGTCGGCTGGAGGCCGATGTATTGAATCTCGACGCAATTTGAGTGTTCCATCGGCATTAGGAGGCCCTGAACGTTACAATTAACTATCATTTTTGCGTCGGGTTCGAAAATCTAGACTCACAGGAGAACGACCATAAGGTGCCCGAGGCAGCAATAGACCCTTGGAGACAAGTCGGCTGGAGGCCGATGTATTGAATCTCGACGCAATTTGAGTGTTCCATCGGCATTAGGAGGCCCTGAACGTTACAATTAACTATCATTTTAGCGTCGGGTTCGAAAATCTAGACTCACAGGAGAACGACCATAAGGTGCCCGAGGCAGCAATAGACCCTTGGAGACAAGTCGGCTGGAGGACGATGTATTGAATCTCGACGCAATTTGAGAGGTCCATCGTCATTAGGCGGCCCTGAACGTTACAATTAACTATCATTTTTGCGTCGGATTCGAAATTCTAGACTCACAGGACAACGACCATAAGGTGCCCGAGGCAGCAATAGACCCTTGGAGACAAGTCGGCTGGAGGACGATGTATTGAATCTCGACGCAATTTGAGTGTTCCATCGTCATTAGAAGGCCCTGAACGTTACAATTAACTATCATTTTTGCGTCGGATTCGAAAATCTAGACTCACAGGACAACGACCATAAGGTGCCCGAGGCAGCAATAGACCCTTGGAGACAAGTCGGCTGGAGGCCGATGTATTGAATCTCGACGCAATTTGAGTGTTCCATCGTCATTACAAGGCCCTTAACGTTACAATTAACTATCATTTTTGCGTCGGATTCGAAAATCTAGACTCACAGGAGAACGACCATAAGGTGGACGAGGCAGCAATAGACCCTTGGAGACAAGTCGGCTGGAGGACGATGTATTGGATCGCGACGCAATTTGAGTCTTCTATCGTCATTAGGAGGCGCTGAACGTTACAATTCGCTATCATTTTTGCGTCGGATTCGAAAATCTAGACTCACAGGAGAAGGACCATGTGGTGCCCGAGGCAGCGATATCCCCTTGGAGACAAGTAGGCTGGAGGCCGATGTTTTGAATCTCGACGCAATTTGAGTGTTCCATCGTCATTAGAAGGCCCTGAACGTTACAATTAACTATCATTTTTGCGTCGGATTCGAAAATCTAGACTCACAGGACAACGACCATAAGGTGCCCGAGGCAGCAATAGACCCTTGGAGACAAGTCGGCTGGAGGCCGATGTATTGAATCTCGACGCAATTTGAGTGTTCCATCGGCATTAGGAGGCCCTGAACGTTACAATTAACTATCATTTTTGCGTCGGGTTCGAAAATCTAGACTCACAGGAGAACGACCATAAGGTGCCCGAGGCAGCTATAGACCCTTGGAGACAAGTCGGCTGGAGGCTGATGTATTGAATCTCGACGCAATTTGAGTGTTCCATCGTCATTACAAGGCCCTGAACGTTACAATTAACTATCATTTTTGCGCGGATTCGAAAATCTAGACTCACAGGAGAACGACCATAAGGTGCCCGAGGCAGCAATAGACCCTTGGAGACAAGTCGGCTGGAGGACGATGTATTGGATCGCGACGCAATTTGAGTCTTCTATCGTCATTAGGAGGCGCTGAACGTTACAATTCACTATCATTTTTGCGTCGGATTCGAAAATCTAGACTCACAGGAGAAAGATCATATTGTGCCCGAGGCAGCAATATCCCCTTGGAGACAAGTCGGCTGGAGGACGATGTATTGAATCTTGACGCAATTTGAGAGTTCCATCGTCATTAGGCGGCCCTGAACGTTACAATTAACTATCATTTTTGCGTCGGATTCGAAAATCTAGACTTACAAGAGAACGACCATAAAGTGCCCGAGGCAGCATCAGATCCTTGGAGACAAGTCGGCTGGAGGACGATGTATTGGATCGCGACGCAATTTGAGTGTTCCATCGTCATTAGGAGGCCCTGAATGTTACAATTAACAATCATTTTTGTGTCGGATTCGAAAATCTAGACTCACAGGAGAACGACCATAAGGTGCCCGAGGCAGCAATAGACCCTTGGAGACAAGTCGGCTGGAGGCCGATGTATTGAATCTCGACGCAATTTGAGTATTCCATTGGCATTAGGAGGCCCTGAACGTTAAAATTAACTATCATTTTTGCGTCGGATTCGATAATCTAAACTCACAGGAGAACGACCATACGGTGCCCGAGGCAGCAACAGACCCTTGGAGACAAGTCGGCTGGAGGACGATGTATTGAATCTCGACGCAATATTGAGTGTTCCATCGTCATTACAAGGCCCTGAACGTTACAATTAACTATCATTTTTCCGTCGGATTCGTAAATCTAGACTTACAAGAGAACGACCATAAAGTGCCCGAGGCAGCATTAGACCCTTGGAGACAAGTCGGCTGGAGGACGATGTATTGAATCTCGACGCAATTTGAGTGTTCCATCGTCATTACAAGGCCCTGAACGTTACAATTAACTATCATTTTTGCGTCGGATTCGAAAATCTAGACTCACAGGAGAACGACCATAATGTGCCCGAGGCAGCAATAGACCCTTGGAGACAAGTCGGCTGGAGGACGATGTATTGGATCGCGACGCAATTTGAGTCTTCTATCGTCATTAGGAGGCGCTGAACGTTACAATTCACTATCATTTTTGCGTCGGATTCGAAAATCTATACTCACAGGAGAAGGACCATGTGGTGCCCGAGGCAGCGATATCCCCTTGGAGACAAGTAGGCTGGAGGCCGATGTATTGAATCTCGACGCAATTTGAGTGTTCCATCGTCATTAGAAGGCCCTGAACGTTACAATTAACTATCATTTTTGCGTCGGATTCGAAAATCTAGACTCACAGGACAACGACCATAAGGTGCCCGAGGCAGCAATAGACCCTTGGAGACAAGTCGGCTGGAGGCCGATGTATTGAATCTCGACGCAATTTGAGTGTTCCATCGGCATTAGGAGGCCCTGAACGTTATAATTAACGATCATTTTTGCGTCGGATTCGATAATCTAAACTCACAGGAGAACGACCATAAGGTGCCCGAGGCAGCAATAACCCTTGGAGACAAGTCGGCTGGAGGCCGATGTATTGAATCTCGACGCAATTTGAGTGTTCCATCGGCATTAGGAGGCCCTGAACGTTACAATTAACTATCATTTTTGCGTCGGGTTCGAAAATCTAGACTCACAGGAGAACGACCATAAGGTGCCCGAGGCAGCAATAGACCCTTGGAGACAAGTCGGCTGGAGGCCGATGTATTGAATCTCGACGCAATTTGAATGTTCCATCGGCATTAGGAGGCCCTGAACGTTACAATTAACTATCATTTTTGCGTCGGATTCGAAAATCTAGACTCACAGGAGAACGACCATAAGGTGCCCGAGGCAGCAATAGACCCTTGGAGAAAAGTCGGCTGGAGGACGATGTATTGGATCGCGACGCAATTTGAGTCTTCTATCGTCATTAGGAGGCGCTGAACGTTACAATTCACAATCATTTTTGCGTCGGATTCGAAAATCTAGACTCACAGGAGAAGGACCATGTGGTGCCCGAGGCAGCGATATCCCCTTGGAGACAAGTAGGCTGGAGGCCGATGTATTGAATCTCGACGCAATTTGAGTGTTCCATCGGCATTAGGAGGCGCTGAACGTTATAATTAACTATCATTTTTGCGTCGGATTCGATAATCTAAACTCACAGGAGAACGACCATAAGGTGCCCGAGGCAGCAATAGACCCTTGGAGACAAGTCGGCTGGAGGCCGATGTATTGAATCTCGACGCAATTTGAGTGCTCCATCGGCATTAGGAGGCCCTGAACGTTACAATTAACTATCATTTTTGCGTCGGGTTCGAAAATCTAGACTCACAGGAGAACGACCATAAGGTGCCCGAGGCAGCAATAGACCCTTGGAGACAAGTCGGCTGGAGGACGATGTATTGAATCTCGACGCAATTTGAGAGTTCCATCGTCATTAGAAGGCCCTGAACGTTACAATTAACTATCATTTTTGGGTCGGATTCGAAAATCTAGACTCACAGGACAACGACCATAAGGTGCCCGAGGCAGCAATAGACCCTTGGAGACAAGTCGGCTGGAGGCCGATGTATTGATTCTCGACGCAATTTGAGAGTTCCATCGTCATTACAAGGCCCTGAACGTTACAATTAACTATCATTTTTGCGTCGGATTCGAAAATCTAGACTCACAGGAGAATGACCATAATGTGCCCGAGGCAGCAATAGACCCTTGGAGACAAGTCGGCTGGAGGACGATGTATTGGATCGCGACGCAATTTGAGTCTTCTATCGTCATTAGGAGGCGCTGAACGTTACAATTCACTATCATTTTGCGTCGGATTCGAAAATCTATACTCACAGGAGAAGGACCCATGTGGTGCCCGAGGCAGCGATATCCCCTTGGAGACAAGTAGGCTGAGGCCGATGTATTGAATCTCGACGCAATTTGAGTGTTCCATCGTCATTAGAAGGCCCCTGAACGTTACAATTAACTATCATTTTTGCGTCGGATTCGAAAATCTAGACTCACAGGACAACGACCATAAGGTGCCCGAGGCAGCAATAGACCCTTGGAGACAAGTCGGCTGGAGGCCGATGTATTGAATCTCGACGCAATTTGAGTGTTCCATCGGCATTAGGAGGCCCTGAACGTTATAATTAACGATCATTTTTGCGTCGGATTCGATAATCTAAACTCACAGGAGAACGACCATAAGGTGCCCGAGGCAGCAATAACCCTTGGAGACAAGTCGGCTGGAGGCCGATGTATTGAATCTCGACGCAATTTGAGTGTTCCATCGGCATTAGGAGGCCCTGAACGTTACAATTAACTATCATTTTTGCGTCGGGTTCGTAAATCTAGACTCACAGGAGAACGACCATAAGGTGCCCGAGGCAGCAATAGACCCTTGGAGACAAGTCGGCTGGAGGCCGATGTATTGAATCTCGACGCAATTTGAGTGTTCCATCGGCATTAGGAGGCCCTGAACGTTACAATTAACTATCATTTTTGCGTCGGATTCGAAAATCTAGACTCACAGGAGAACGACCATAAGGTGCCCGAGGCAGCAATAGACCCTTGGAGAAAAGTCGGCTGGAGGACGATGTATTGGATCGCGACGCAATTTGAGTCTTCTATCGTCATTGGGAGGCGCTGAACGTTACAATTCACTATCATTTTTGCGTCGGATTCGAAAATCTAGACTCACAGGAGAAGGACCATGTGGTGCCCGAGGCAGCGATATCCCCTTGGAGACAAGTAGGCTGGAGGCCGATGTATTGAATCACGACGCAATTTGAGTGTTCCATCGGCATTAGGAGGCCCTGAACGTTATAATTAACTATCATTTTTGCGTCGGATTCGATAATCTAAACTCACAGGAGAACGACCATAAGGTGCCCGAGGCAGCAATAGACCCTTGGAGACAAGTCGGCTGGAGGACGATGTATTGAATCTCGACGCAATTTGAGAGATCCATCGTCATTAGAAGGCCCTGAACGTTACAATTAACTATCATTTTTGGGTCGGATTCGAAAATCTAGACTCACAGGACAACGACCATAAGGTGCCCGTGGCAGCAATAGACCCTTGGAGACAAGTCGGCTGGAGGCCGATGTATTGATTCTCGACGCAATTTGAGAGTTCCATAGTCATTACAAGGCCCTGAACGTTACAATTAACTATCATTTTTGCGTCGGATTCGAAAATCTAGACTCACAGGAGAACGATCATAAGGTGCCCGAGGCAGCAATAGACCCTTGGAGACAAGTCGGCTGGAGGACGATGTATTGGATCGCGACGCAATTTGAGTCTTCTATCGTCATTTGGAGGCTCTGAACGTTACAATTCACTATCATTTTTGCGTCGGATTCGAAAATCTAGACTCACAGGAGAAGGACCATGTGGTGCCCGAGGCAGCGATATCCCCTTGGAGACAAGTAGGCTGGAGGCCGATGTATTGAATCTCGACGCAATTTGAGTGTTCCATCGTCATTACAAGGCCCTGAACCTTACAATTAACTATCAGTTTCGCGTCGGATTCGAAAATCTACTCACAGGAGAAGTTCATACGGTGCTCGAGACAGCAATATACCCCTTGGAGACAAATCGGCTGGAGGACGATGTATTGAATCTCGACGCAATTTGAGTCTTCTGTCGTCATTAGGAGGCGCTGAACGTTACAATTCACTATCATTTTTGCGTCGGATTCGAAAATCTAGACTCACAGGAGAAAGATCATATTGTGCCCGAGGCAGCAATATCCCCTTGGAGACAAGTCGGCTGGAGGACGATGTATTGAATCTTGACGCAATTTGAGAGTTCCATCGTCATTAGGCGGCCCTGAACGTTACAATTAACTATCATTTTTGCGTCGGATTCGAAAATCTAGACTTACAAGAGAACGACCATAAAGTGCCCGAGGCAGCATCAGATCCTTGGAGACAAGTCGGCTGGAGGACGATGTATTGGATCGCGACGCAATTTGAGTGTTCCATCGTCATTAGGAGGCCCTGAATGTTACAATTAACAATCATTTTTGTGTCGGATTCGAAAATCTAGACTCACAGGAGAACGACCATAAGGTGCCCGAGGCAGCAATAGACCCTTGGAGACAAGTCGGCTGGAGGCCGATGTATTGAATCTCGACGCAATTTGAGTATTCCATTGGCATTAGGAGGCCCTGAACGTTAAAATTAACTATCATTTTTGCGTCGGATTCGATAATCTAAACTCACAGGAGAACGACCATACGGTGCCCGAGGCAGCTACAGACCCTTGGAGACAAGTCGGCTGGAGGACGATGTATTGAATCTCGACGCAATATTGAGTGTTCCATCGTCATTACAAGGCCCTGAACGTTACAATTAACTATCATTTTTCCGTCGGATTCGTAAATCTAGGCTTACAAGAGAACGACCATAAAGTGCCCGAGGCAGCATTAGACCCTTGGAGACAAGTCGGCTGGAGGACGATGTATTGAATCTCGACGCAATTTGAGTGTTCCATCGTCATTACAAGGCCCTGAACGTTACAATTAACTATCATTTTTGCGTCGGATTCGAAAATCTAGACTCACAGGAGAATGACCATAATGTGCCCGAGGCAGCAATAGACCCTTGGAGACAAGTCGGCTGGAGGACGATGTATTGGATCGCGACGCAATTTGAGTCTTCTATCGTCATTAGGAGGCGCTGAACGTTACAATTCACTATCATTTTTGCGTCGGATTCGAAAATCTATACTCACAGGAGAAGGACCATGTGGTGCCCGAGGCAGCGATATCCCCTTGGAGACAAGTAGGCTGGAGGCCGATGTATTGAATCTCGACGCAATTTGAGTGTTCCATCGTCATTAGAAGGCCCTGAACGTTACAATTAACTATCATTTTGCGTCGGATTCGAAAATCTAGACTCACAGGACAACGACCATAAGGTGCCCGAGGCAGCAATAGACCCTTGGAGACAAGTCGGCTGGAGGCCGATGTATTGAATCTCGACGCAATTTGAGTGTTCCATCGGCATTAGGAGGCCCTGAACGTTATAATTAACGATCATTTTTGCGTCGGATTCGATAATCTAAACTCACAGGAGAACGACCATAAGGTGCCCGAGGCAGCAATAACCCTTGGAGACAAGTCGGCTGGAGGCCGATGTATTGAATCTCGACGCAATTTGAGTGTTCCATCGGCATTAGGAGGCCCTGAACGTTACAATTAACTATCATTTTTGCGTCGGGTTCGTAAATCTAGACTCACAGGAGAACGACCATAAGGTGCCGAGGCAGCAATAGACCCTTGGAGACAAGTCGGCTGGAGGCCGATGTATTGAATCTCGACGCAATTTGAGTGTTCCATCGGCATTAGGAGGCCCTGAACGTTACAATTAACTATCATTTTTGCGTCGGATTCGAAAATCTAGACTCACAGGAGAACGACCATAAGGTGCCCGAGGCAGCAATAGACCCTTGGAAACAAGTCGGCTGGAGGACGATGTATTGGATCGCGACGCAATTTGAGTCTTCTATCGTCATTAGGAGGCGCTGAACGTTACAATTCACTATCATTTTTGCGTCGGATTCGAAATCTAGACTCACAGGAGAAGGACCATGTGGTGCCCGAGGCAGCGATATCCCCTTGGAGACAAGTAGGCTGGAGGCCGATGTATTGAATCACGACGCAATTTGAGTGTTCCATCGGCATTAGGAGGCCTGAACGTTATAATTAACTATCATTTTTGCGTCGGATTCGATAATCTAAACTCACAGGAGAACGACCATAAGGTGCCCGAGGCAGCAATAGACCCTTGGAGACAAGTCGGCTGGAGGACGATGTATTGAATCTCGACGCAATTTGAGAGATCCATCGTCATTAGAAGGCCCTGAACGTTACAATTAACTATCATTTTGGGTCGGATTCGAAAATCTAGACTCACAGGACAACGACCATAAGGTGCCCGTGGCAGCAATAGACCCTTGGAGACAAGTCGGCTGGAGGCCGATGTATTGATTCTCGACGCAATTTGAGAGTTCCATAGTCATTACAAGGCCCTGAACGTTACAATTAACTATCATTTTTGCGTCGGATTCGAAAATCTAGACTCACAGGAGAACGATCATAAGGTGCCCGAGGCAGCAATAGACCCTTGGAGACAAGTCGGCTGGAGGACGATGTATTGGATCGCGACGCAATTTGAGTCTTCTATCGTCATTTGGAGGCTCTGAACGTTACAATTCACTATCATTTTTGCGTCGGATTCGAAAATCTAGACTCACAGGAGAAGGACCATGTGGTGCCCGAGGCAGCGATATCCCCTTGGAGACAAGTAGGCTGGAGGCCGATGTATTGAATCTCGAGGCAATTTGAGTGTTCCATCGTCATTACAAGGCCCTGAACCTTACAATTAACTATCAGTTTCGCGTCGGATTCGAAAATCTACTCACAGGAGAAGTTCATACGGTGCTCGAGACAGCAATATACCCCTTGGAGACAAATCGGCTGGAGGACGATGTATTGAATCTCGACGCAATTTGAGTCTTCTGTCGTCATTAGGAGGCGCTGAACGTTACAATTCACTATCATTTTTGCGTCGGATTCGAAAATCTAGACTCACAGGAGAAAGATCATATTGTGCCCGAGGCAGCAATATCCCCTTGGAGACAAGTCGGCTGGAGGACGATGTATTGAATCTTGACGCAATTTGAGAGTTCCATCGTCATTAGGCGGCCCTGAACGTTACAATTAACTATCATTTTTGCGTCGGATTCGAAAATCTAGACTTACAAGAGAACGACCATAAAGTGCCCGAGGCAGCATCAGATCCTTGGAGACAAGTCGGCTGGAGGACGATGTATTGGATCGCGACGCAATTTGAGTGTTCCATCGTCATTAGGAGGCCCTGAATGTTACAATTAACAATCATTTTTGTGTCGGATTCGAAAATCTAGACTCACAGGAGAACGACCATAAGGTGCCCGAGGCAGCAATAGACCCTTGGAGACAAGTCGGCTGGAGGCCGATGTATTGAATCTCGACGCAATTTGAGTATTCCATTGGCATTAGGAGGCCCTGAACGTTAAAATTAACTATCATTTTTGCGTCGGATTCGATAATCTAAACTCACAGGAGAACGACCATACGGTGCCCGAGGCAGCAACAGACCCTTGGAGACAAGTCGGCTGGAGGACGATGTATTGAATCTCGACGCAATATTGAGTGTTCCATCGTCATTACAAGGCCCTGAACGTTACAATTAACTATCATTTTTCCGTCGGATTCGTAAATCTAGGCTTACAAGAGAACGACCATAAAGTGCCCGAGGCAGCATTAGACCCTTGGAGACAAGTCGGCTGGAGGACGATGTATTGAATCTCGACGCAATTTGAGTGTTCCATCGTCATTACAAGGCCCTGAACGTTACAATTAACTATCATTTGTGCGTCGGATTCGAAAATCTAGACTCACAGGAGAACGACCATAATGTGCCCGAGGCAGCAATAGACCCTTGGAGACAAGTCGGCTGGAGGACGATGTATTGGATCGCGACGCAATTTGAGTCTTCTATCGTCATTAGGAGGCGCTGAACGTTACAATTCACTATCATTTTTGCGTCGGATTCGAAAATCTATACTCACAGGAGAAGGACCATGTGGTGCCCGAGGCAGCGATATCCCCTTGGAGACAAGTAGGCTGGAGGCCGATGTATTGAATCTCGACGCAATTTGAGTGTTCCATCGTCATTAGAAGGCCCTGATCGTTACAATTAACTATCATTTTTGCGTCGGATTCGAAAATCTAGACTCACAGGACAACGACCATAAGGTGCCCGAGGCAGCAATAGACCCTTGGAGACAAGTCGGCTGGAGGCCGATGTGTTGAATCTCGACGCAATTTGAGTGTTCCATCGGCATTAGGAGGCCCTGAACGTTATAATTAACGATCATTTTTGCGTCGGATTCGATAATCTAAACTCACAGGAGAACGACCATAAGGTGCCCGAGGCAGCAATAACCCTTGGAGACAAGTCGGCTGGAGGCCGATGTATTGAATCTCGACGCAATTTGAGTGTTCCATCGGCATTAGAAGGCCCTGAACGTTACAATTAACTATCATTTTTGCGTCGGGTTCGAAAATCTAGACTCACAGGAGAACGACCATAAGGTGCCCGAGGCAGCAATAGACCCTTGGAGACAAGTCGGCTGGAGGCCGATGTATTGAATCTCGACGCAATTTGAGTGTTCCATCGGCATTAGGAGGCCCTGAACGTTACAATTAACTATCATTTTTGCGTCGGATTCGAAAATCTAGACTCACAGGAGAACGACCATAAGGTGCCCGAGGCAGCAATAGACCCTTGGAGAAAAGTCGGCTGGAGGACGATGTATTGGATCGCGACGCAATTTGAGTCTTCTATCGTCATTAGGAGGCGCTGAACGTTACAATTCACTATCACTTTTGCGTCGGATTCGAAAATCTAGACTCACAGGAGAAGGACCATGTGGTGCCCGAGGCAGCGATATCCCCTTGGAGACAAGTAGGCTGGAGGCCGATGTATTGAATCTCGACGCAATTTGAGTGTTCCATCGGCATTAGGAGGCCCTGAACGTTATAATTAACTATCATTTTTGCGTCGGATTCGATAATCTAAACTCACAGGAGAACGACCATAAGGTGCCCGAGGCAGCAATAGACCCTTGGAGACAAGTCGGCTGGAGGCCGATGTATTGAATCTCGACGCAATTTGAGTGCTCCATCGGCATTAGGAGGCCCTGAACGTTACAATTAACTATCATTTTTGCGTCGGGTTCGAAAATCTAGACTCACAGGAGAACGACCATAAGGTGCCCGAGGCAGCAATAGACCCTTGGAGACAAGTCGGCTGGAGGACGATGTATTGAATCTCGACGCAATTTGAGAGTTCCATCGTCATTAGAAGGCCCTGAACGTTACAATTAACTATCATTTTTGGGTCGGATTCGAAAATCTAGACTCACAGGACAACGACCATAAGGTGCCCGAGGCAGCAATAGACCCTTGGAGACAAGTCGGCTGGAGGACGATGTATTGAATCTTGACGCAATTTGAGAGTTCCATCGTCATTACAAGGCCCTGAACGTTACAATTAACTATCATTTTTGCGCGGATTCGAAAATCTAGACTCACAGGAGAACGACCATAAGGTGCCCGAGGCAGCAATAGACCCTTGGAGACAAGTCGGCTGGAGGACGATGTATTGGATCGCGACGCAATTTGAGTCTTCTATCGTCATTAGGAGGCGCTGAACGTTACAATTCACTATCATTTTTGCGTCGGATTCGAAAATCTAGACTCACAGGAGAAAGATCATATTGTGCCCGAGGCAGCAATATCCCCTTGGAGACAAGTCGGCTGGAGGACGATGTATTGAATCTTGACGCAATTTGAGAGTTCCATCGTCATTAGGCGGCCCTGAACGTTACAATTAACTATCATTTTTGCGTCGGATTCGAAAATCTAGACTTACAAGAGAACGACCATAAAGTGCCCGAGGCAGCATCAGATCCTTGGAGACAAGTCGGCTGGAGGACCATGTATTGGATCGCGACGCAATTTGAGTGTTCCATCGTCATTAGGAGGCCCTGAATGTTACAATTAACAATCATTTTTGTGTCGGATTCGAAAATCTAGACTCACAGGAGAACGACCATAAGGTGCCCGAGGCAGCAATAGACCCTTGGAGACAAGTCGGCTGGAGGCCGATGTATTGAATCTCGACGCAATTTGAGTATTCCATTGGCATTAGGAGGCCCTGAACGTTAAAATTAACTATCATTTTTGCGTCGGATTCGATAATCTAAACTCACAGGAGAACGACCATACGGTGCCCGAGGCAGCAACAGACCCTTGGAGACAAGTCGGCTGGAGGACGATGTATTGAATCTCGACGCAATATTGAGTGTTCCATCGTCATTACAAGGCCCTGAACGTTACAATTAACTATCATTTTTCCGTCGGATTCGTAAATCTAGACTTACAAGAGAACGACCATAAAGTGCCCGAGGCAGCATTAGACCCTTGGAGACAAGTCGGCTGGAGGACGATGTATTGAATCTCGACGCAATTTGAGTGTTCCATCGTCATTACAAGGCCCTGAACGTTACAATTAACTATCATTTTTGCGTCGGATTCGAAAATCTAGACTCACAGGAGAACGACCATAATGTGCCCGAGGCAGCAATAGACCCTTGGAGACAAGTCGGCTGGAGGACGATGTATTGGATCGCGACGCAATTTGAGTCTTCTATCGTCATTAGGAGGCGCTGAACGTTACAATTCACTATCATTTTTGCGTCGGATTCGAAAATCTATACTCACAGGAGAAGGACCATGTGGTGCCCGAGGCAGCGATATCCCCTTGGAGACAAGTAGGCTGGAGGCCGATGTATTGAATCTCGACGCAATTTGAGTGTTCCATCGTCATTAGAAGGCCCTGAACGTTACAATTAACTATCATTTTTGCGTCGGATTCGAAAATCTAGACTCACAGGACAACGACCATAAGGTGCCCGAGGCAGCAATAGACCCTTGGAGACAAGTCGGCTGGAGGCCGATGTATTGAATCTCGACGCAATTTGAGTGTTCCATCGGCATTAGGAGGCCCTGAACGTTATAATTAACGATCATTTTTGCGTCGGATTCGATAATCTAAAACACACAGGAGAACGACCATAAGGTGCCCGAGGCAGCAATAACCCTTGGAGACAAGTCGGCTGGAGGCCGATGTATTGAATCTCGACGCAAATTTGAGTGTTCCATCGGCATTAGGAGGCCCTGAACGTTACAATTAACTATCATTTTTGCGTCGGGTTCGAAAATCTAGACTCACAGGAGAACGACCATAAGGTGCCCGAGGCAGCAATAGACCCTTGGAGACAAGTCGGCTGGAGGCGATGTATTGAATCTCGACGCAATTTGAATGTTCCATCGGCATTAGGAGGCCCTGAACGTTACAATTAACTATCATTTTTGCGTCGGATTCGAAAATCTAGACTCACAGGAGAACGACCATAAGGTGCCCGAGGCAGCAATAGACCCTTGGAGAAAAGTCGGCTGGAGGACGATGTATTGGATCGCGACGCAATTTGAGTCTTCTATCGTCATTAGGAGGCGCTGAACGTTACAGATTCACTATCATTTTTGCGTCGGATTCGAAAATCTAGACTCACAGGAGAAGGACCATGTGGTGCCCGAGGCAGCGATATCCCCTTGGAGACAAGTAGGCTGGAGGCCGATGTATTGAATCTCGACGCAATTTGAGTGTTCCATCGGCATTAGGAGGCCCTGAACGTTATAATTAACTATCATTTTTGCGTCGGATTCGATAATCTAAACTCACAGGAGAACGACCATAAGGTGCCCGAGGCAAGCAATAGACCCTTGGAGACAAGTCGGCTGGAGGCCGATGTATTGAATCTCGACGCAATTTGAGTGCTCCATCGGCATTAGGAGCCCTGAACGTTACAATTAACTATCATTTTTGCGTCGGGTTCGAAAATCTAGACTCACAGGAGAACGACCATAAGGTGCCCGAGGCAGCAATAGACCCTTGGAGACAAGTCGGCTGGAGGACGATGTATTGAATCTCGACGCAATTTGAGAGTTCCATCGTCATTAGAAGGCCCTGGAACGTTACAATTAACTATCATTTTTGGGTCGGATTCGAAAATCTAGACTCACAGGACAACGACCATAAGGTGCCCGAGGCAGCAATAGACCCTTGGAGACAAGTCGGCTGGAGGCCGATGTATTGATTCTCGACGCAATTAAGAGTTCCATCGTCATTACAAGGCCCTGAACGTTACAATTAACTATCATTTTTGCGTCGGATTCGAAAATCTAGACTCACAGGAGAATGACCATAATGTGCCCGAGGCAGCAATAGACCCTTGGAGACAAGTCGGCTGGAGGACGATGTATTGGATCGCGACGCAATTTGAGTCTTCTATCGTCATTAGGAGGCGCTGAACGTTACAATTCACTATCATTTTTGCGTCGGATTTCGAAAATCTATACTCACAGGAGAAGGACCATGTGGTGCCCGAGGCAGCGATATCCCCTTGGAGACAAGTAGGCTGGAGCCGATGTATTGAATCTCGACGCAATTTGAGTGTTCCATCGTCATTAGAAGGCCCTGAACGTTACAATTAACTATCATTTTTGCGTCGGATTCGAAAATCTAGACTCACAGGACAACGACCATAAGGTGCCCGAGGCAGCAATAGACCCTTGGAGACAAGTCGGCTGGAGGCCGATGTATTGAATCTCGACGCAATTTTGAGTGTTCCATCGGCATTAGGAGGCCCTGAACGTTATAATTAACGATCATTTTTTGCGTCGGATTCGATAATCTAAACTCACAGGAGAACGACCATAAGGTGCCCGAGGCAGCAATAACCCTTGGAGACAAGTCGGCTGGAGGCCGATGTATTGAATCTCGACGCAATTTGAGTGTTCCATCGGCATTAGGAGGCCCTGAACGTTACAATTAACTATCATTTTTGCGTCGGGTTCGTAAATCTAGACTCACAGGAGAACGACCATAAGGTGCCCGAGGCAGCAATAGACCCTTGGAGACAAGTCGGCTGGAGGCCGATGTATTGAATCTCGACGCAATTTGAGTGTTCCATCGGCATTAGGAGGCCCTGAACGTTACAATTAACTATCATTTTTGCGTCGGATTCGAAATCTAGACTCACAGGAGAACGACCATAAGGTGCCCGAGGCAGCAATAGACCCTTGGAGAAAAGTCGGCTGGAGGACGAGTATTGGATCGCGACGCAATTTGAGTCTTCTATCGTCATTAGGAGGCGCTGAACGTTACAATTCACTATCATTTTTGCGTCGGATTCGAAAATCTAGACTCACAGGAGAAGGACCATGTGGTGCCCGAGGCAGCGATATCCCCTTGGAGACAAGTAGGCTGGAGGCCGATGTATTGAATCACGACGCAATTTGAGTGTTCCATCGGCATTAGGAGGGCCCTGAACGTTATAATTAACTATCATTTTTGCGTCGGATTCGATAATCTAAACTCACAGGAGAACGACCATAAGGTGCCCGAGGCAGCAATAGACCCTTGGAGACAAGTCGGCTGGAGGACGATGTATTGAATCTCGACGCAATATTTGAGAGATCCATCGTCATTAGAAGGCCCTGAACGTTACAATTAACTATCATTTTTGGGTCGGATTCGAAAATCTAGACTCACAGGACAACGACCATAAGGTGCCCGTGGCAGCAATAGACCCTTGGAGACAAGTCGGCTGGAGGCCGATGTATTGATTCTCGACGCAATTTGAGAGTTCATAGTCATTACAAGGCCCTGAACGTTACAATTAACTATCATTTTTGCGTCGGATTCGAAAATCTAGACTCACAGGAGAACGATCATAAGGTGCCCGAGGCAGCAAATAGACCCTTGGAGACAAGTCGGCTGGAGGACGATGTATTGGATCGCGACGCAATTTGAGTCTTCTATCGTCATTTGGAGGCTCTGAACGTTACAATTCAGTATCATTTTTGCGTCGGATTCGAAAATCTAGACTCACAGGAGAAGGACCATGTGGTGCCCGAGGCAGCGATATCCCCTTGGAGACAAGTAGGCTGGAGGCCGATGTATTGAATCTCGACGCAATTTGAGTGTTCCATCGTCATTACAAGGCCCTGAACCTTACAATTAACTATCAGTTTCGCGTCGGATTCGATAATCTACTCACAGGAGAAGTTCATACGGTGCTCGAGACAGCAATATACCCCTTGGAGACAAATCGGCTGGAGGACGATGTATTGAATCTCGACGCAATTTGAGTCTTCTGTCGTCATTAGGAGGCGCTGAACGTTACAATTCACTATCATTTTTGCGTCGGATTCGAAAATCTAGACTCACAGGAGAAAGATCATATTGTGCCCGAGGCAGCAATATCCCCTTGGAGACAAGTCGGCTGGAGGACGATGTATTGAATCTTGACGCAATTTGAGAGTTCCATCGTCATTAGGCGGCCCTGAACGTTACAATTAACTATCATTTTTGCGTCGGATTCGAAAATCTAGACTTACAAGAGAACGACCATAAAGTGCCCGAGGCAGCATCAGATCCTTGGAGACAAGTCGGCTGGAGGACGATGTATTGGATCGCGACGCAATTTGAGTGTTCCATCGTCATTAGGAGGCCCTGAATGTTACAATTAACAATCATTTTTGTGTCGGATTCGAAAATCTAGACTCACAGGAGAACGACCATAATGTGCCCGAGGCAGCAATAGACCCTTGGAGACAAGTCGGCTGGAGGACGATGTATTGGATCGCGACGCAATTTGAGTCTTCTATCGTCATTAGGAGGCGCTGAACGTTACAATTCACTATCATTTTTGCGTCGGATTCGAAAATCTATACTCACAGGAGAAGGACCATGTGGTGCCCGAGGCAGCGATATCCCCTTGGAGACAAGTAGGCTGGAGGCCGATGTATTGAATCTCGACGCAATTTGAGTGTTCCATCGTCATTAGAAGCCCTGATCGTTACAATTAACTATCATTTTTGCGTCGGATTCGAAAATCTAGACTCACAGGACAACGACCATAAGGTGCCCGAGGCAGCAATAGACCCTTGGAGACAAGTCGGCTGGAGGCCGATGTATTGAATCTCGACGCAATTTGAGTGTTCCATCGGCATTAGGAGGCCCTGAACGTTATAATTAACGATCATTTTTGCGTCGGATTCGATAATCTAAACTCACAGGAGAACGACCATAAGGTGCCCGAGGCAGCAATAACCCTTGGAGACAAGTCGGCTGGAGGCCGATGTATTGAATCTCGACGCAATTTGAGTGTTCCATCGGCATTAGAAGCCCTGAACGTTACAATTAACTATCATTTTTGCGTCGGGTTCGAAAATCTAGACTCACAGGAGAACGACCATAAGGTGCCCGAGGCAGCAATAGACCCTTGGAGACAAGTCGGCTGGAGGCCGATGTATTGAATCTCGACGCAATTTGAGTGTTCCATCGGCATTAGGAGGCCCTGAACGTTACAATTAACTATCATTTTTGCGTCGGATTCGAAAATCTAGACTCACAGGAGAACGACCATAAGGTGCCCGAGGCAGCAATAGACCCTAGGAGAAAAGTCGGCTGGAGGACGATGTATTGGATCGCGACGCAATTTGAGTCTTCTATCGTCATTAGGAGGCGCTGAACGTTACAATTCACTATCACTTTTGCGTCGGATTCGAAAATCTAGACTCACAGGAGAAGGACCATGTGGTGCCCGGAGGCAGCGATATCCCCTTGGAGACAAGTAGGCTGGAGGCCGATGTATTGAATCTCGACGCAATTTGAGTGTTCCATCGGCATTAGGAGGCCCTGAACGTTATAATTAACTATCATTTTTGCGTCGATTCGATAATCTAAACTCACAGGAGAACGACCATAAGGTGCCCGAGGCAGCCAATAGACCCTTGGAGACAAGTCGGCTGGAGGCCGATGTATTGAATCTCGACGCAATTTGAGTGCTCCATCGGCATTAGGAGGCCCTGAACGTTACAAATAACTATCATTTTTGCGTCGGGTTCGAAAATCTAGACTCACAGGAGAACGACCATAAGGTGCCCGAGGCAGCAATAGACCCTTGGAGACAAGTCGGCTGGAGGACGATGTATTGAATCTCGACGCAATTTGAGAGTTCCATCGTCATTAGAAGGCCCTGAACGTTACAATTAACTATCATTTTTGGGTCGGATTCGAAAATCTAGACTCACAGGACAACGACCATAAGGTGCCCGAGGCAGCAATAGACCCTTGGAGACAAGTCGGCTGGAGGCCGATGTATTGATTCTCGACGCAATTTGAGAGTTCCATCGTCATTACAAGGCCCTGAACGTTACAATTAACTATCATTTTTGCGTCGGATTCGAAAATCTAGACTCACAGGAGAATGACCATAATGTGCCCGAGGCAGCAATAGACCCTTGGAGACAATTCGGCTGAGGACGATGTATTGGGATCGCGACGCAGTTTGAGTCTTCTATCGTCATTAGGAGGCGCTGAACGTTACAATTCACTATCATTTTTGCGTCGGGATTCGAAAATCTATACTCACAGGAGAAGGACCATGTGGTGCCCGAGGCAGCGATATCCCCTTGGAGACAAGTAGGCTGGAGGCGATGTATTGAATCTCGACGCAATTTGAGTGTTCCATCGTCATTAGAAGGCCCTGAACGTTACAATTAACTATCATTTTTGCGTCGGATTCGAAAATCTAGGACTCACAGGACAACGACCATAACTTGCCCGAGGCAGCAATAGACCCTTGGAGACAAGGTCGGCTGGAGGCCGATGTATTGAATCTCGACGCAATTTTGAGTGTTCCATCGGCATTAGGAGGCCCTGAACGTTATAATTAACGATCATTTTTGCGTCGGATTCGATAATCTAAACTCACAGGGAGAACGACCATAAGGTGCCCGAGGCAGCAATAACCCTTGGAGACAAGTCGGCTGGAGGCCGATGTATTGAATCTCGACGCAATTTGAGTGTTCCATCGGCATTAGGAGGCCCTGAACGTTACAATTAACTATCACTTTTGCGTCGGGTTCGTAAATCTAGACTCACAGGAGAACGACCATAAGGTGCCCGAGGCAGCAATAGACCCTTGGAGACAAGTCGGCTGGAGGCCGATGTATTGAATCTCGACGCAATTTGAGTGTTCCATCGGCATTAGGAGGCGCTGAACGTTACAATTCACTATCATTTTTGCGTCGGATTCGAAAATCTAGACTCACAGGAGAAGGACCATGTGGTGCCCGAGGCAGCGATATCCCCTTGGAGACAAGTAGGCTGGAGGCCGATGTATTGAATCACGACGCAATTTGAGTGTTCCATCGGCATTAGGAGGCCCTGAACGTTATAATTAACTATCATTTTTGCGTCGGATTCGATAATCTAAACTCACAGGAGAACGACCATAAGGTGCCCGAGGCAGCAATAGACCCTTGGAGACAAGTCGGCTGGAGGACGATGTATTGAATCTCGACGCAATTTGAGAGTTCCATCGTCATTAGAAGGCCCTGAACGTTACAATTAACTATCATTTTTGGGTCGGATTCGAAAATCTAGACTCACAGGACAACGACCATAAGGTGCCCGAGGCAGCAATAGACCCTTGGAGACAAGTCGGCTGAGGCCGATGTATTGATTCTCGACGCAATTTGAGAGTTCCATCGTCATTACAAGGCCCTGAACGTTACAATTAACTATCATTTTTGCGTCGGATTCGAAAATCTAGACTCACAGGAGAACGATCATAAGGTGCCCGAGGCAGCAATAGACCCTTGGAGACAAGTCGGCTGGAGGACGATGTATTGGATCGCGACGCAATTTGAGTCTTCTATCGTCATTTGGAGGCTCTGAACGTTACAATTCACTATCATTTTTGCGTCGGATTCGAAAATCTAGACTCACAGGAGAAGGACCATGTGGTGCCCGAGGCAGCGATATCCCCTTGGAGACAAGTAGGCTGGAGGCCTATGTATTGAATCTCGACGCAATTTGAGTGTTCCATCGTCATTACAAGGCCCTGAACCTTACAATTAACTATCAGTTTCGCGTCGGATTCGAAAATCTACTCACAGGAGAAGTTCATACGGTGCTCGAGACAGCAATATACCCTTGGAGACAAATCGGCTGGAGGACGATGTATTGAATCTCGACGCAATTTGAGTCTTCTGTCGTCATTAGGAGGCGCTGAACGTTACAATTCACTATCATTTTTGCGTCGGATTCGATAATCTAAACTCACAGGAGAACGACCATACGGTGCCCGAGGCATCAATAGACCCTTGGAGACAAGTCGGCTGGAGGACGATGTATTGAATCTCGACGCAATTTGAGTGTTCCATCGTCATTAGAAGGCCCTGAACGTTACAATTAACTATCATTTTGCGTCGGATACGAAAATCTAGACTCACAGGAGAGCGACCATAAGGTGCTCGAAGCAGCAATAAGACCGTTGGAGACAAGTCGGCTGGAGGACGATGTATTGAATCTCGACGCAATTTGAGAGTTCCATCGTCATTAGGCGGCCCTGAACGTTACAGTTAACTATCATTTTGGCGTCGGATTCGTAAATCTAGACTTACAAGAGAACGACCATAAAGTGCCCGAGGCAGCATAGACCCTTGGAGACAAGTCGGCTCGAGGACGATGTATTGAATCTCGACGCAATTTGAGTGTTCCATCGTCATTACAAGGCCCTGAACGTTACAATTAACTATCATTTTTGCGTCGGATTCGAAAATCTAGACTCACAGGAGAACGACCATAATGTGCCCGAGGCAGCAATAGACCCTTGGAGACAAGTCGGCTGGAGGACGATGTATTGAATCTCGACGCAATTTGAGTGTTCCATCGTCATTAGAAGGCCCTGAACGTTACAATTAACTATCATTTTTGCGTCGGATTCGAAAATCTAGACTCACAGGACAACGACCATAAGGTGCCCGAGGCAGCAATAGACCCTTGGAGACAAGTCGGCTGGAGGCCGATGTATTGAAACTCGACGCAATTTGAGTGTTCCATCGGCATTAGGAGGCCCTGAACGTTATAATTAACTATCATTTTTGCGTCGGATTCGATAATCTAAACTCACAGGAGAACGACCATAAGGTGCCCGAGGCAGCAATAGACCCTTGGAGACAAGTCGGCTGGAGGCCGATGTATTGAATCTCGACGCAATTTGAGTGTTCCATCGGCATTAGGAGGCCCTGAACGTTACAATTAACTATCATTTTTGCGTCGGGTTCGAAAATCTAGACTCACAGGAGAACGACCATAAGGTGCCCGAGGCAGCAATAGACCCTTGGAGACAAGTCGGCTGGAGGACGATGTATTGAATCTCGACGCAATTTGAGTGTTCCATCGTCATTAGAAGGCCCTGAACGTTACAATTAACCATCATTTTTGCGTCGGATTCGAAAATCTAGACTCACAGGACAACGACCATAAGGTGCCCGAGGCAGCAATAGACCCTTGGAGACAAGTCGGCTGGAGGCCGATGTATTGAATCTCGACGCAATTTGAGTGTTCCATCGTCATTACAAGGCCCTGAACGTTACAATTAACTATCATATTTGCGTCGGATTCGAAATCTAGACTCACAGGACAACGACCATAAGGTGCCCGAGGCAGCAATAGACCCTTGGAGACAAGTCGGCTGGAGGCCGATGTATTGAATCTCGACATAATTTGAGTGTTCCATCGCATTAGGAGGCCCTGAACGTCATAATTAACTATCATTTTGCGTCGGATTCGATATTCTAAACTCACAGGAGAACGACCATAAGGTGCCCGAGGCAGCAATAGACCCTTGGAGACAAGTCGGCTGGAGGCCGATGTATTGAATCTCGACGCAATTTGAGTGTTCCATCGTCATTACAAGGCCCTGAACGTTACAATTAACTATCAGTTTTCCGTCGGATTCGAAATTCTAGACTCACAGGAGAACGACCATAAGGTGCCCGATGCAGCAATAGACCCTTGGAGACAAGTCGGCTGGAGGCCGATGTATTGAATCTCGACGCAATTTGAGTGTTCCATCGGCATTAGGAGGCCCTGAACGTTACAATTAACTATCATCTTTGCGTCGGGTTCGAAAATCTAGACTCACAGGAGAACGACCATAAGGTGCCCGAGGCAGCAATAGACCCTTGGAGACAAGTCGGCTGAGGCCGATGTATTGAATCTCGACGCAATTTGAGTGTTCCATCGGCATTAGGAGCCCTGAACGTTACAATTAACTATCATTTTAGCGTCGGGTTCGATAATCTAGACTCACAGGAGAACGACCATAAGGTGCCCGAGGCAGCAATAGACCCTTGGAGACAAGTCGGCTGGAGGACGATGTATTGAATATCGACGCAATTTGAGAGTTCCATCGTCATTAGGCGGCCCTGAACGTTATAAATTAACTATCATTTTTGCGTCGGATTCGAAATCTAGAATTACAAGAGAACGACCATAAAGTGCCCGAGGCAGCATTAGATCCTTGGAGACAAGTCGGCTGGAGGACGATGTATTTGTATCTCGACGCAATTTGAGTGTTCCATCGTCATTAGAAGGCCCTGAACGTACAATTAACTATCATTTTTGCGTCGGATTCGAAAATCTAGACTCACAGGAGAACGACCATAAGGTGCCCGAGGCAGCAATAGACCCTTGGAGACAAGTAGGCTGGAGGACGATGTATTAGATCGCGACGCAATTTGAGTCTTCTATTGTCATTAGGAGGCGCTGAACGTTACAATTCACTATCATTTTTGCGTCGGATTCGAAAAATCTAGACTCACAGGAGAAGGATCGTATTGTGCCCGAGACAGCAATATCCCCTTGGAGACAAGTCGGATGGAGGACGATGTATTGAATCTCGACGCAATTTGAGTGTCCCATCGTCATTAGGAGCCCTAAACCTTGAAATTAACTATCATTTTTGCGTCGGATTCGATAATCTAAACTCACAGGGAACGACCATACGGTGCCCGAGGCAGCTGTTGACCCTTGGAGACAAGTCGGTTGGAGGACGATGTATTGGATCGCGACGCAAAATGAGTGTTCCATCGTCATTACAAGGCCCTGAACCTTAAAATTAACTATCAGTTTCGCGTCGGATTCGAAAATCTACTCACAGGAGAAGTTCATACGGTGCTCGAGACAGCAATATACCCCTTGGAGACAAATCGGCTGGAGGACGATGTATTGAAATCTCGACGCAATTTGAGTCTTCTGTCGTCATTAGGAGGCGCTGAACGTTACAATTCACTATCATTTTTGCGTCGGATTCGAAAAATCTAGACTCACAGGAGAAAGATCATATTGTGCCCGAAGCAGCAATATCCCCTTGGAGACAAGTCGGCTGGAGGACGATGTATTGAATCTCGACGCAATTTGAGAGTTCCATCGTCATTAGGCGGCCCTGAACGTTACAATTAACTATCATTTTTGCGTCGGATTCGAAAATCTATACTTACAAGAGAACGACCATAAAGTGCCCGAGGCAGCATCAGATCCTTGGAGACAAGTCGGCTGGAGGACGATGTATTGGATCGCGACGCAATTTGAGTGTTCCATCGTCATTAGGAGGCCCTGAATGTTACAATTAACTATCATTTTTGTGTCGGATTCGAAAATCTAGACTCACAGGAGAACGACCATAAGGTGCCCGAGGCAGCAATAGACCCTTGGAGACAAGTCGGCTGGAGGCCGATGTATTGAATCTCGACGCAATTTGAGTATTCCATTGGCATTAGGAGACCCTGAACGTTAAAATTAACTATCATTTTTGCGGCGGATTCGATAATCTAAACTCACAGGAGAACGACCATACGGTGCCCGAGGCAGCAACAGACCCTTGGAGACTAGTCGGCTGGAGGACGAAGTATTGAATCTCGACGCAATTTGAGTGTTCCATCGTCATTACAAGGCCCTGAACGTTACAATTAACTATCATTTTTGCGTCGGATTCGAAAATCTAGACTCACAGGAGAACGACCATAAGGTGCCCGAGGCAGCCAATAGACCCTTGGAGACAAGTCGGCTGGAGGACGATGTATTGGATCGCGACGCAATTTGAGTCTTCTATCGTCATTAGGAGGCGCTTGAACGTTACAATTCACTATCATTTTTGCGTCGGATTCGAAAATCTAGACTCACAGGAGAAGGACCATGTGGTGCCCGCGGCAGCGATATCCCCTTGGAGACAAGTCGGCTGGAGGCCGATGTATTGAATCTCGACGCAATTTGAGTGTTCCATCGTCATTAGAAGGCCCTGAACGTTACAATTAACTATCATTTTTGCGTCGGATACGAAAATCTAGACTCACAGGAGAGCGACCATAAGGTGCCCGTAGCAGCAATAGACCCTTGGAGACAAGTCGGTTGGAGGACGATGTATTGAATCTCGACGCAATTTGAGAGTTCCATCGTCATAAGGCGGCCCTGAACGTTACAATTAACTATCATTTTGGCGTCGGATTCGTAAATCTAGACTTACAAGAGAACGACCATAAAGTGCCCGAGGCAGCATTAGACCCTTGGAGACAAGTCGCTGGAGGACGATGTATTGAATCTCGACGCAATTTGAGTGTTCCATCGTCATTACAAGGCCCTGAATGTTACAATTAACTATCATTTTTGCGTCGGATTCGAAAATCTAGACTCACATGAGAACGACCATAATGTGCCCGAGGCAGCAATAGACCTTGGAGACAAGTCGGCTGGAGGACGATGTATTGGATCGCGACGCAATTTGAGTCTTCTATCGTCATTAGGAGGCGCTGAACGTACAATTCACTATCATTTTTGCGTCGGATTCGAAAATCTATACTCACAGGAGAAGGACCATGTGGTGCCCGAGGCAGCGATATCCCCTTGGAGACAAGTAGGCTGGAGGCCGATGTATTGAATCTCGACGCAAATTTGAGTGTTCCATCGTCATTAGAAGGCCCTGAACGTTAAATTAACTATCATTTTTGCGTCGGATTCGAAATCTAGACTCACAGGACAACGACCATAAGGTGCCCGAGGCAGCAATAGACCCTTGGAGACAAGTCGGCTGGAGGCCGTTGTATTGAATCTCGACGCAATTTGAGTGTTCCATCGGCATTAGGAGGCCCTGAACGTTATAATTAACTATCATTTTTGCGTCGGATTCGATAATCTAAACTCACAGGAGAACGACCATAAGGTGCCCGAGGCATCAATAGACCCTTGGAGACAAGTCGGCTGGAGGCCGATGTATTGAATCTCGACGCAATTTGAGTCTTCTATCGTCATTAGGAGGCGCTGAACGTTACAATTCACTATCATTTTTGCGTCGGATTCGAAAATCTAGACTCACAGGAGAAGGACCATGTGGTGCCCGAGGCAGCGATATCCCCTTGGAGACAAGTAGGCTGGAGGCCGATGTATTGAATCTCGACGCAATTTGAGTGTTCCATCGGCATTAGGAGGCCCTGAACGTTATAATTAACTATCATTTTTGCGTCGGATTCGATAATCTAAACTCACAGGAGAACGACCATAAGGTGCCCGAGGCAGCAATAGACCCTTGGAGACAAGTCGGCTGGAGCCGATGTATTGAATCTCGACGCAATTTGAGTGTTCCATCGGCATTAGGAGGCCCTGAACGTTACAATTAACTATCATTTTTGCGTCGGGTTCGAAAATCTAGACTCACAGGAGAACGACCATAAGGTACCCGAGGCAGCAATAGACCTTTGGAGACAAGTCGGCTGGAGGCCGATGTATTGAATCTCGACGCAATTTGAGTGCTCCATCGGCATTAGGAGGCCCTGAACGTTACAATTAACTATCATTTTTGCGTCGGGTTCGAAAATCTAGACTCACAGGAGAACGACCATAAGGTGCCCGAGGCAGCAATAGACCCTTGGAGACAAGTCGGCTGGAGGACGATGTATTGAATCTCGACGCAATTTGAGAGTTCCATCGTCATTAGAAGGCCCTGAACGTTACAATTAACTATCATTTTTGGGTCGGATTCGAAAATCTAGACTCACAGGACAACGACCATAAGGTGCCCGAGGCAGCAATAGACCCTTGGAGACAAGTCGGCTGGAGGCCGATGTATTGATTCTCGACGCAATTTGAGAGTTCCATCGTCATTACAAGGCCCTGAACGTTACAATTAACTATCATTTTTGCGTCGGATTCGAAAATCTAGACTCACAGGAGAATGACCATAATGTGCCCGAGGCAGCAATAGACCCTTGGAGACAAGTCGGCTGGAGGACGATGTATTGGATCGCGACGCAATTTGAGTCTTCTATCGTCATTAGGAGGCGCTGAACGTTACAATTCACTATCATTTTTGCGTCGGATTCGAAATCTATACTCACAGGAGAAGGACCATGTGGTGCCCGAGGCAGCGATATCCCTTGGAGACAAGTAGGCTGGAGGCCGATGTATTGAATCTCGACGCAATTTGAGTGTTCCATCGTCATTAGAAGGCCCTGAACGTTACAATTAACTATCATTTTTGCGTCGGATTCGAAAATCTAGACTCACAGGACAACGACCATAAGGTGCCCGAGGCAGCAATAGACCCTTGGAGACAAGTCGGCTGGAGGCCGATGTATTGAATCTCGACGCAATTTGAGTGTTCCATCGGCATTAGGAGGCCCTGAACGTTATAATTAACGATCATTTTTTGCGTCGGATTCGATAATCTAAACTCACAGGAGAACGACCATAAGGTGCCCGAGGCAGCAATAACCCTTGGAGACAAGTCGGCTGGAGGCCGATGTATTGAATCTCGACGCAATTTGAGTGTTCCATCGGCATTAGGAGGCCCTGAACGTTACAATTAACTATCATTTTTGCGTCGGGTTCGTAAATCTAGACTCACAGGAGAACGACCATAAGGTGCCCGAGGCAGCAATAGACCCTTGGAGACAAGTCGGCTGGAGGCCGATGTATTGAATCTCGACGCAATTTGAGTGTTCCATCGGCATTAGGAGGCCCTGAACGTTACAATTAACTATCATTTTTGCGTCGGATTCGAAAATCTAGACTCACAGGAGAACGACCATTAAGGTGCCCGAGGGCAGCAATAGACCCTTGGAGAAAAGTCGGCTGGAGGACGATGTATTGGATCGCGACGCAATTTGAGTCTTCTATCGTCATTGGGAGGCGCTGAAACGTTACAATTCACTATCATTTTTGCGTCGGATTCGAAAATCTAGACTCACAGGAGAAGGACCATGTGGTGCCCGAGGCAGCGATATCCCCTTGGAGACAAGTAGGCTGGAGGCCGATGTATTGAATCACGACGCAATTTGAGTGTTCCATCGGCATTAGGAGGCCTGAACGTTATAATTAACTATCATTTTTGCGTCGGATTCGATAATCTAAACTCACAGGAGAACGACCATAAGGTGCCCGAGGCAGCAATAGACCCTTGGAGACAAGTCGGCTGGAGGACGATGTATTGAATCTCGACGCAATTTGAGAGATCCATCGTCATTAGAAGGCCCTGAACGTTACAATTAACTATCATTTTTGGGTCGGATTCGAAAATCTAGACTCACAGGACAACGACCATAAGGTGCCCGTGGGTACAATAGACCCTTGGAGACAAGTCGGCTGGAGGCCGATGTATTGATTCTCGACGCAATTTGAGAGTTCCATAGTCATTACAAGGCCCTGAACGTTACAATTAACTATCATTTTTGCGTCGGATTCGAAAATCTAGACTCACAGGAGAACGATCATAAGGTGCCCGAGGCAGCAATAGACCCTTGGAGACAAGTCGGCTGGAGGACGATGTATTGGATCGCGACGCAATTTGAGTCTTCTATCGTCATTTGGAGGCTCTGAACGTTACAATTCACTATCATTTTTGCGTCGGATTCGAAAATCTAGACTCACAGGAGAAGGACCATGTGGTGCCCGAGGCAGCGATATCCCCTTGGAGACAAGTAGGCTGGAGCCGATGTATTGAATCTCGACGCAATTTGAGTGTTCCATCGTCATTACAAGGCCCTGAACCTTACAATTAACTATCAGTTTCGCGTCGGATTCGAAATCTACTCACAGGAGAAGTTCATACGGTGCTCGAGACAGCAATATACCCCTTGGAGACAAATCGGCTGGAGGACGATGTATTGAATCTCGACGCAATTTGAGTCTTCTGTCGTCATTAGGAGGCGCTGAACGTTACAATTCACTATCATTTTTGCGTCGGATTCGAAAATCTAGACTCACAGGAGAAAGATCATATTGTGCCCGAGGCAGCAATATCCCCTTGGAGACAAGTCGGCTGGAGGACGATGTATTGAATCTTGACGCAATTTGAGAGTTCCATCGTCATTAGGCGGCCCTGAACGTTACAATTAACTATCATTTTTGCGTCGGATTCGAAAATCTAGACTTACAAGAGAACGACCATAAAGTGCCCGAGGCAGCATCAGATCCTTGGAGACAAGTCGGCTGGAGGACGATGTATTGGATCGCGACGCAATTTGAGTGTTCCATCGTCATTAGGAGGCCCTGAATGTTACAATTAACAATCATTTTTGTGTCGGATTCGAAAATCTAGACTCACAGGAGAACGACCATAAGGTGCCCGAGGCAGCAATAGACCCTTGGAGACAAGTCGGCTGGAGGCCGATGTATTGAATCTCGACGCAATTTGAGTATTCCATTGGCATTAGGAGGCCCTGAACGTTAAAATTAACTATCATTTTTGCGTCGGATTCGATAATCTAAACTCACAGGAGAACGACCATACGGTGCCCGAGGCAGCTACAGACCCTTGGAGACAAGGTCGGCTGGAGGACGATGTATTGAATCTCGACGCAATATTGAGTGTTCCATCGTCATTACAAGGCCCTGAACGTTACAATTAACTATCATTTTTCCGTCGGATTCGTAAATCTAGGCTTACAAGAGAACGACCATAAAGTGCCCGAGGCAGCATTAGACCCTGGAGACAAGTCGGCTGGAGGACGATGTATTGAATCTCGACGCAATTTGAGTGTTCCATCGTCATTACAAGGCCCTGAACGTTACAATTAACTATCATTTTTGCGTCGGATTCGAAAATCTAGACTCACAGGAGAATGACCATAATGTGCCCGAGGCAGCAATAGACCCTTGGAGACAAGTCGGCTGGAGGACGATGTATTGGATCGCGACGCAATTTGAGTCTTCTATCGTCATTAGGAGGCGCTGAACGTTACAATTCACTATCATTTTTGCGTCGGATTCGAAAATCTATACTCACAGGAGAAGGACCATGTGGTGCCCGAGGCAGCGATATCCCCTTGGAGACAAGTAGGCTGGAGGCCGATGTATTGAATCTCGACGCAATTTGAGTGTTCCATCGTCATTAGAAGGCCCTGAACGTTACAATTAACTATCATTTTTGCGTCGGATTCGAAAATCTAGACTCACAGGACAACGACCATAAGGTGCCCGAGGCAGCAATAGACCCTTGGAGACAAGTCGGCTGGAGGCCGATGTATTGAATCTCGACGCAATTTGAGTGTTTCCATCGGCATTAGGAGGCCCTGAACGTTATAATTAACCGATCATTTTTGCGTCGGATTCGATAATCTAAACTCACAGGAGAACGACCATAAGGTGCCCGAGGCAGCAATAACCCTTGGAGACAAGTCGGCTGGAGGCCGATGTATTGAATCTCGACGCAATTTGAGTGTTCCATCGGCATTAGGAGGCCCTGAACGTTACAATTAACTATCATTTTTGCGTCGGGTTCGTAAATCTAGACTCACAGGAGAACGACCATAAGGTGCCCGAGGCAGCAATAGACCCTTGGAGACAAGTCGGCCTGGAGGCCGATGTATTGAATCTCGACGCAATTTGAGTGTTCCATCGGCATTAGGAGGCCCTGAACGTTACAATTAACTATCATTTTTGCGTCGGATTCGAAATCTAGACTCACAGGAGAACGACCATAAGGTGCCCGAGGCAGCAATAGACCCTTGGAAACAAGTCGGCTGGAGGACGATGTATTGGATCGCGACGCAATTTGAGTCTTCTATCGTCGTTAGGAGGCGCTGAACGTTACAATTCACTATCATTTTTGCGTCGGATTCGAAAATCTAGACTCACAGGAGAAGGACCATGTGGTGCCCGAGGCAGCGATATCCCCTTGGAGACAAGTAGGCTGGAGGCCGATGTATTGAATCACGACGCAATTTGAGTGTTTCCATCGGCATTAGGAGGCCCTGAACGTTATAATTAACTATCATTTTTGCGTCGGATTCGATAATCTAAACTCACAGGAGAACGACCATAAGGTGCCCGAGGCAGCAATAGACCCTTGGAGACAAGTCGGCTGGAGGACGATGTATTGAATCTCGACGCAATTTGAGAGATCCATCGTCATTAGAAGGCCCTGAACGTTACAATTAACTATCATTTTTGGGTCGGATTCGAAAAATCTAGACTCACAGGACAACGACCATAAGGTGCCCGTGGCAGCAATAGACCCTTGGAGACAAGTCGGCTGGAGGCCGATGTATTGATTCTCGACGCAATTTGAGAGTTCCATAGTCATTACAAGGCCCTGAACGTTACAATTAACTATCATTTTTGCGTCGGATTCGAAAATCTAGACTCACAGGAGAACGATCATAAGGTGCCCGAGGCAGCAATAGACCCTTGGAGACAAGTCGGCTGGAGGACGATGTATTGGATCGCGACGCAATTTGAGTCTTCTATCGTCATTTGGAGGCTCTGAACGTTACAATTCACTATCATTTTTGCGTCGGATTCGAAAATCTAGACTCACAGGAGAAGGACCATGTGGTGCCCGAGGCAGCGATATCCCCTTGGAGACAAGTAGGCTGGAGGCCGATGTATTGAATCTCGAGGCAATTTGAGTGTTCCATCGTCATTACAAGGCCCTGAACCTTACAATTAACTATCAGTTTCGCGTCGGATTCGAAAATCTACTCACAGGAGAAGTTCATACGGTGCTCGAGACAGCAATATACCCCTTGGAGACAAATCGGCTGGAGGACGATGTATTGAATCTCGACGCAATTTGAGTCTTCTGTCGTCATTAGGAGGCGCTGAACGTTACAATTCACTATCATTTTTGCGTCGGATTCGAAAATCTAGACTCACAGGAGAAAGATCATATTGTGCCCGAGGCAGCAATATCCCCTTGGAGACAAGTCGGCTGGAGGACGATGTATTGAATCTTGACGCAATTTGAGAGTTCCATCGTCATTAGGCGGCCCTGAACGTTACAATTAACTATCATTTTTGCGTCGGATTCGAAAATCTAGACTTACAAGAGAACGACCATAAAGTGCCCGAGGCAGCATCAGATCCTTGGAGACAAGTCGGCTGGAGGACGATGTATTGGATCGCGACGCAATTTGAGTGTTCCATCGTCATTAGGAGGCCCTGAATGTTACAATTAACAATCATTTTTGTGTCGGATTCGAAAATCTAGACTCACAGGAGAACGACCATAAGGTGCCCGAGGCAGCAATAGACCCTTGGAGACAAGTCGGCTGGAGGCCGATGTATTGAATCTCGACGCAATTTGAGTATTCCATTGGCATTAGGAGGCCCTGAACGTTAAAATTAACTATCATTTTTGCGTCGGATTCGATAATCTAAACTCACAGGAGAACGACCATACGGTGCCCGAGGCAGCAACAGACCCTTGGAGACAAGTCGGCTGGAGGACGATGTATTGAATCTCGACGCAATATTGAGTGTTCCATCGTCATTACAAGGCCCTGAACGTTACAATTAACTATCATTTTTCCGTCGGATTCGTAAATCTAGGCTTACAAGAGAACGACCATAAAGTGCCCGAGGCAGCATTAGACCCTTGGAGACAAGTCGGCTGGAGGACGATGTATTGAATCTCGACGCAATTTGAGTGTTCCATCGTCATTACAAGGCCCTGAACGTTACAATTAACTATCATTTGTGCGTCGGATTCGAAAATCTAGACTCACAGGAGAACGACCATAATGTGCCCGAGGCAGCAATAGACCCTTGGAGACAAGTCGGCTGGAGGACGATGTATTGGATCGCGACGCAATTTGAGTCTTCTATCGTCATTAGGAGGCGCTGAACGTTACAATTCACTATCATTTTTGCGTCGGATTCGAAAATCTATACTCACAGGAGAAGGACCATGTGGTGCCCGAGGCAGCGATATCCCCTTGGAGACAAGTAGGCTGGAGGCCGATGTATTGAATCTCGACGCAATTTGAGTGTTCCATCGTCATTAGAAGGCCCTGATCGTTACAATTAACTATCATTTTTTGCGTCGGATTCGAAAATCTAGACTCACAGGACAACGACCATAAGGTGCCCGAGGCAGCAATAGACCCTTGGAGACAAGTCGGCTGGAGGCCGATGTGTTGAATCTCGACGCAATTTGAGTGTTCCATCGGCATTAGAGGCCCTGAACGTTATAATTAACGATCATTTTTGCGTCGGATTCGATAATCTAAACTCACAGGAGAACGACCATAAGGTGCCCGAGGCAGCAATAACCCTTGGAGACAAGTCGGCTGGAGGCCGATGTATTGAATCTCGACGCAATTTGAGTGTTCCATCGGCATTAGAAGGCCCTGAAACGTTACAATTAACTATCATTTTTGCGTCGGGTTCGAAAATCTAGACTCACAGGAGAACGAACCATAAGGTGCCCGAGGCAGCAATAGACCCTTGGAGACAAGTCGGCTGGAGGCCGATGTATTGAATCTCGACGCAATTTGAGTGTTCCATCGGCATTAGGAGGCCCTGAACGTTACAATTAACTATCATTTTTGCGTCGGATTCGAAAATCTAGACTCACAGGAGAACGACCATAAGGTGCCCGAGGCAGCAATAGACCCTTGGAGAAAAGTCGGCTGGAGGACGATGTATTGGATCGCCGCAATTTGAGTCTTCTATCGTCATTAGGAGGCGCTGAACGTTACAATTCACTATCACTTTTGCGTCGGATTCGAAAATCTAGACTCACAGGAGAAGGACCATGTGGTGCCCGAGGCAGCGATATCCCCTTGGAGACAAGTAGGCTGGAGGCCGATGTATTGAATCTCGACGCAATTTGAGTGTTCCATCGGCATTAGGAGGCCCTGAACGTTATAATTAACTATCATTTTTGCGTCGGATTCGATAATCTAAACTCACAGGAGAACGACCATAAGGTGCCCGAGGCAGCAATAGACCCTTGGAGACAAGTCGGCTGGAGGCCGATGTATTGAATCTCGACGCAATTTGAGTGCTCCATCGGCATTAGGAGGCCCTGAACGTTACAATTAACTATCATTTTTGCGTCGGGTTCGAAAATCTAGACTCACAGGAGAACGACCATAAGGTGCCCGAGGCAGCAATAGACCCTTGGAGACAAGTCGGCTGGAGGACGATGTATTGAATCTCGACGCAATTTGAGAGTTCCATCGTCATTAGAAGGCCCTGAACGTTACAATTAACTATCATTTTTGGGTCGGATTCGAAAATCTAGACTCACAGGACAACGACCATAAGGTGCCCGAGGCAGCAATAGACCCTTGGAGACAAGTCGGCTGGAGGACGATGTATTGAATCTTGACGCAATTTGAGAGTTCCATCGTCATTACAAGGCCCTGAACGTTACAATTAACTATCATTTTTGCGCGGATTCGAAAATCTAGACTCACAGGAGAACGACCATAAGGTGCCCGAGGCAGCAATAGACCCTTGGAGACAAGTCGGCTGGAGGACGATGTATTGGATCGCGACGCAATTTGAGTCTTCTATCGTCATTAGGAGGCGCTGAACGTTACAATTCACTATCATTTTTGCGTCGGATTCGAAAATCTAGACTCACAGGAGAAAGATCATATTGTGCCCGAGGCAGCAATATCCCCTTGGAGACAAGTCGGCTGGAGGACGATGTATTGAATCTTGACGCAATTTGAGAGTTCCATCGTCATTAGGCGGCCCTGAACGTTACAATTAACTATCATTTTTGCGTCGGATTCGAAAATCTAGACTTACAAGAGAACGACCATAAAGTGCCCGAGGCAGCATCAGATCCTTGGAGACAAGTCGGCTGGAGGACCATGTATTGGATCGCGACGCAATTTGAGTGTTCCATCGTCATTAGGAGGCCCTGAATGTTACAATTAACAATCATTTTTGTGTCGGATTCGAAAATCTAGACTCACAGGAGAACGACCATAAGGTGCCCGAGGCAGCAATAGACCCTTGGAGACAAGTCGGCTGGAGGCCGATGTATTGAATCTCGACGCAATTTGAGTATTCCATTGGCATTAGGAGGCCCTGAACGTTAAAATTAACTATCATTTTTGCGTCGGATTCGATAATCTAAACTCACAGGAGAACGACCATACGGTGCCCGAGGCAGCAACAGACCCTTGGAGACAAGTCGGCTGGAGGACGATGTATTGAATCTCGACGCAATATTGAGTGTTCCATCGTCATTACAAGGCCCTGAACGTTACAATTAACTATCATTTTTCCGTCGGATTCGTAAATCTAGACTTACAAGAGAACGACCATAAAGTGCCCGAGGCAGCATTAGACCCTTGGAGACAAGTCGGCTGGAGGACGATGTATTGAATCTCGACGCAATTTGAGTGTTCCATCGTCATTACAAGGCCCTGAACGTTACAATTAACTATCATTTTTGCGTCGGATTCGAAAATCTAGACTCACAGGAGAACGACCATAATGTGCCCGAGGCAGCAATAGACCCTTGGAGACAAGTCGGCTGGAGGACGATGTATTGGATCGCGACGCAATTTGAGTCTTCTATCGTCATTAGGAGGCGCTGAACGTTACAATTCACTATCATTTTTGCGTCGGATTCGAAAATCTATACTCACAGGAGAAGGACCATGTGGTGCCCGAGGCAGCGATATCCCCTTGGAGACAAGTAGGCTGGAGGCCGATGTATTGAATCTCGACGCAATTTGAGTGTTCCATCGTCATTAGAAGGCCCTGAACGTTACAATTAACTATCATTTTTGCGTCGGATTCGAAAATCTAGACTCACAGGACAACGACCATAAGGTGCCCGAGGCAGCAATAGACCCTTGGAGACAAGTCGGCTGGAGGCCGATGTATTGAATCTCGACGCAATTTGAGTGTTCCATCGGCATTAGGAGGCCCTGAACGTTATAATTAACGATCATTTTTGCGTCGGATTCGATAATCTAAACTCACAGGAGAACGACCATAAGGTGCCCGAGGCAGCAATAACCCTTGGAGACAAGTCGGCTGGAGGCCGATGTATTGAATCTCGACGCAATTTGAGTGTTCCATCGGCATTAGGAGGCCCTGAACGTTACAATTAACTATCATTTTTGCGTCGGGTTCGAAAATCTAGACTCACAGGAGAACGACCATAAGGTGCCCGAGGCAGCAATAGACCCTTGGAGACAAGTCGGCTGGAGGCCGATGTATTGAATCTCGACGCAATTTGAATGTTCCATCGGCATTAGGAGGCCCTGAACGTTACAATTAACTATCATTTTTGCGTCGGATTCGAAAATCTAGACTCACAGGAGAACGACCATAAGGTGCCCGAGGCAGCAATAGACCCTTGGAGAAAAGTCGGCTGGAGGACGATGTATTGGATCGCGACGCAATTTGAGTCTTCTATCGTCATTAGGAGGCGCTGAACGTTACAATTCACTATCATTTTTGCGTCGGATTCGAAAATCTAGACTCACAGGAGAAGGACCATGTGGTGCCCGAGGCAGCGATATCCCCTTGGAGACAAGTAGGCTGGAGGCCGATGTATTGAATCTCGACGCAATTTGAGTGTTCCATCGGCATTAGGAGGCCCTGAACGTTATAATTAACTATCATTTTTGCGTCGGATTCGATAATCTAAACTCACAGGAGAACGACCATAAGGTGCCCGAGGCAGCAATAGACCCTTGGAGACAAGTCGGCTGGAGGCCGATGTATTGAATCTCGACGCAATTTGAGTGCTCCATCGGCATTAGGAGGCCCTGAACGTTACAATTAACTATCATTTTTGCGTCGGGTTCGAAAATCTAGACTCACAGGAGAACGACCATAAGGTGCCCGAGGCAGCAATAGACCCTTGGAGACAAGTCGGCTGGAGGACGATGTATTGAATCTCGACGCAATTTGAGAGTTCCATCGTCATTAGAAGGCCCTGAACGTTACAATTAACTATCATTTTTGGGTCGGATTCGAAAATCTAGACTCACAGGACAACGACCATAAGGTGCCCGAGGCAGCAATAGACCCTTGGAGACAAGTCGGCTGGAGGCCGATGTATTGATTCTCGACGCAATTTAAGAGTTCCATCGTCATTACAAGGCCCTGAACGTTACAATTAACTATCATTTTTGCGTCGGATTCGAAAATCTAGACTCACAGGAGAATGACCATAATGTGCCCGAGGCAGCAATAGACCCTTGGAGACAAGTCGGCTGGAGGACGATGTATTGGATCGCGACGCAATTTGAGTCTTCTATCGTCATTAGGAGGCGCTGAACGTTACAATTCACTATCATTTTTGCGTCGGATTCGAAAATCTATACTCACAGGAGAAGGACCATGTGGTGCCCGAGGCAGCGATATCCCCTTGGAGACAAGTAGGCTGGAGGCCGATGTATTGAATCTCGACGCAATTTGAGTGTTCCATCGTCATTAGAAGGCCCTGAACGTTACAATTAACTATCATTTTTGCGTCGGATTCGAAAATCTAGACTCACAGGACAACGACCATAAGGTGCCCGAGGCAGCAATAGACCCTTGGAGACAAGTCGGCTGGAGGCCGATGTATTGAATCTCGACGCAATTTGAGTGTTCCATCGGCATTAGGAGGCCCTGAACGTTATAATTAACGATCATTTTTGCGTCGGATTCGATAATCTAAACTCACAGGAGAACGACCATAAGGTGCCCGAGGCAGCAATAACCCTTGGAGACAAGTCGGCTGGAGGCCGATGTATTGAATCTCGACGCAATTTGAGTGTTCCATCGGCATTAGGAGGCCCTGAACGTTACAATTAACTATCATTTTTGCGTCGGGTTCGTAAATCTAGACTCACAGGAGAACGACCATAAGGTGCCCGAGGCAGCAATAGACCCTTGGAGACAAGTCGGCTGGAGGCCGATGTATTGAATCTCGACGCAATTTGAGTGTTCCATCGGCATTAGGAGGCCCTGAACGTTACAATTAACTATCATTTTTGCGTCGGATTCGAAAATCTAGACTCACAGGAGAACGACCATAAGGTGCCCGAGGCAGCAATAGACCCTTGGAGAAAAGTCGGCTGGAGGACGATGTATTGGATCGCGACGCAATTTGAGTCTTCTATCGTCATTAGGAGGCGCTGAACGTTACAATTCACTATCATTTTTGCGTCGGATTCGAAAATCTAGACTCACAGGAGAAGGACCATGTGGTGCCCGAGGCAGCGATATCCCCTTGGAGACAAGTAGGCTGGAGGCCGATGTATTGAATCACGACGCAATTTGAGTGTTCCATCGGCATTAGGAGGCCCTGAACGTTATAATTAACTATCATTTTTGCGTCGGATTCGATAATCTAAACTCACAGGAGAACGACCATAAGGTGCCCGAGGCAGCAATAGACCCTTGGAGACAAGTCGGCTGGAGGACGATGTATTGAATCTCGACGCAATTTGAGAGATCCATCGTCATTAGAAGGCCCTGAACGTTACAATTAACTATCATTTTTGGGTCGGATTCGAAAATCTAGACTCACAGGACAACGACCATAAGGTGCCCGTGGCAGCAATAGACCCTTGGAGACAAGTCGGCTGGAGGCCGATGTATTGATTCTCGACGCAATTTGAGAGTTCCATAGTCATTACAAGGCCCTGAACGTTACAATTAACTATCATTTTTGCGTCGGATTCGAAAATCTAGACTCACAGGAGAACGATCATAAGGTGCCGAGGCAGCAATAGACCCTTGGAGACAAGTCGGCTGGAGGACGATGTATTGGATCGCGACGCAATTTGAGTCTTCTATCGTCATTTGGAGGCTCTGAACGTTACAATTCAGTATCATTTTTGCGTCGGATTCGAAAATCTAGACTCACAGGAGAAGGACCATGTGGTGCCCGAGGCAGCGATATCCCCTTGGAGACAAGTAGGCTGGAGGCCGATGTATTGAATCTCGACGCAATTTGAGTGTTCCATCGTCATTACAAGGCCCTGAACCTTACAATTAACTATCAGTTTCGCGTCGGATTCGATAATCTACTCACAGGAGAAGTTCATACGGTGCTCGAGACAGCAATATACCCCTTGGAGACAAATCGGCTGGAGGACGATGTATTGAATCTCGACGCAATTTGAGTCTTCTGTCGTCATTAGGAGGCGCTGAACGTTACAATTCACTATCATTTTTGCGTCGGATTCGAAAATCTAGACTCACAGGAGAAAGATCATATTGTGCCCGAGGCAGCAATATCCCCTTGGAGACAAGTCGGCTGGAGGACGATGTATTGAATCTTGACGCAATTTGAGAGTTCCATCGTCATTAGGCGGCCCTGAACGTTACAATTAACTATCATTTTTGCGTCGGATTCGAAAATCTAGACTTACAAGAGAACGACCATAAAGTGCCCGAGGCAGCATCAGATCCTTGGAGACAAGTCGGCTGGAGGACGATGTATTGGATCGCGACGCAATTTGAGTGTTCCATCGTCATTAGGAGGCCCTGAATGTTACAATTAACAATCATTTTTGTGTCGGATTCGAAAATCTAGACTCACAGGAGAACGACCATAATGTGCCCGAGGCAGCAATAGACCCTTGGAGACAAGTCGGCTGGAGGACGATGTATTGGATCGCGACGCAATTTGAGTCTTCTATCGTCATTAGGAGGCGCTGAACGTTACAATTCACTATCATTTTTGCGTCGGATTCGAAAATCTATACTCACAGGAGAAGGACCATGTGGTGCCCGAGGCAGCGATATCCCCTTGGAGACAAGTAGGCTGGAGGCCGATGTATTGAATCTCGACGCAATTTGAGTGTTCCATCGTCATTAGAAGGCCCTGATCGTTACAATTAACTATCATTTTTGCGTCGGATTCGAAAATCTAGACTCACAGGACAACGACCATAAGGTGCCCGAGGCAGCAATAGACCCTTGGAGACAAGTCGGCTGGAGGCCGATGTATTGAATCTCGACGCAAATTTGAGTGGTTCCATCGGCATTAGGAGGCCCTGAACGTTATAATTAACGATCATTTTTGCGTCGGATTCGATAATCTAAACTCACAGGAGAACGACCATAAGGTGCCCGAGGCAGCAATAACCCTTGGAGACAAGTCGGCTGGAGGCCGATGTATTGAATCTCGACGCAATTTGAGTGTTCCATCGGCATTAGAAGGCCCTGAACGTTACAATTAACTATCATTTTTGCGTCGGGTTCGAAAATCTAGACTCACAGGAGAACGACCATAAGGTGCCCGAGGCAGCAATAGACCCTTGGAGACAAGTCGGCTGGAGGCCGATGTATTGAATCTCGACGCAATTTGAGTGTTCCATCGGCATTAGGAGGCCCTGAACGTTACAATTAACTATCATTTTTGCGTCGGATTCGAAAATCTAGACTCACAGGAGAACGACCATAAGGTGCCCGAGGCAGCAATAGACCCTAGGAGAAAAGTCGGCTGGAGGACGATGTATTGGATCGCGACGCAATTTGAGTCTTCTATCGTCATTAGGAGGCGCTGAACGTTACAATTCACTATCACTTTTGCGTCGGATTCGAAAATCTAGACTCACAGGAGAAGGACCATGTGGTGCCCGAGGCAGCGATATCCCCTTGGAGACAAGTAGGCTGGAGGCCGATGTATTGAATCTCGACGCAATTTGAGTGTTCCATCGGCATTAGGAGGCCCTGAACGTTATAATTAACTATCATTTTTGCGTCGGATTCGATAATCTAAACTCACAGGAGAACGACCATAAGGTGCCCGAGGCAGCAATAGACCCTTGGAGACAAGTCGGCTGGAGGCCGATGTATTGAATCTCGACGCAATTTGAGTGCTCCATCGGCATTAGGAGGCCCTGAACGTTACAATTAACTATCATTTTTGCGTCGGGTTCGAAAATCTAGACTCACAGGAGAACGACCATAAGGTGCCCGAGGCAGCAATAGACCCTTGGAGACAAGTCGGCTGGAGGACGATGTATTGAATCTCGACGCAATTTGAGAGTTCCATCGTCATTAGAAGGCCCTGAACGTTACAATTAACTATCATTTTTGGGTCGGATTCGAAAATCTAGACTCACAGGACAACGACCATAAGGTGCCCGAGGCAGCAATAGACCCTTGGAGACAAGTCGGCTGGAGGCCGATGTATTGATTCTCGACGCAATTTGAGAGTTCCATCGTCATTACAAGGCCCTGAACGTTACAATTAACTATCATTTTTGCGTCGGATTCGAAAATCTAGACTCACAGGAGAATGACCATAATGTGCCCGAGGCAGCAATAGACCCTTGGAGACAATTCGGCTGGAGGACGATGTATTGGATCGCGACGCAGTTTGAGTCTTCTATCGTCATTAGGAGGCGCTGAACGTTACAATTCACTATCATTTTTGCGTCGGATTCGAAAATCTATACTCACAGGAGAAGGACCATGTGGTGCCCGAGGCAGCGATATCCCCTTGGAGACAAGTAGGCTGGAGGCCGATGTATTGAATCTCGACGCAATTTGAGTGTTCCATCGTCATTAGAAGGCCCTGAACGTTACAATTAACTATCATTTTTGCGTCGGATTCGAAAATCTAGACTCACAGGACAACGACCATAACTTGCCCGAGGCAGCAATAGACCCTTGGAGACAAGTCGGCTGGAGGCCGATGTATTGAATCTCGACGCAATTTGAGTGTTCCATCGGCATTAGGAGGCCCTGAACGTTATAATTAACGATCATTTTTGCGTCGGATTCGATAATCTAAACTCACAGGAGAACGACCATAAGGTGCCCGAGGCAGCAATAACCCTTGGAGACAAGTCGGCTGGAGGCCGATGTATTGAATCTCGACGCAATTTGAGTGTTCCATCGGCATTAGGAGGCCCTGAACGTTACAATTAACTATCACTTTTGCGTCGGGTTCGTAAATCTAGACTCACAGGAGAACGACCATAAGGTGCCCGAGGCAGCAATAGACCCTTGGAGACAAGTCGGCTGGAGGCCGATGTATTGAATCTCGACGCAATTTGAGTGTTCCATCGGCATTAGGAGGCGCTGAACGTTACAATTCACTATCATTTTTGCGTCGGATTCGAAAATCTAGACTCACAGGAGAAGGACCATGTGGTGCCCGAGGCAGCGATATCCCCTTGGAGACAAGTAGGCTGGAGGCCGATGTATTGAATCACGACGCAATTTGAGTGTTCCATCGGCATTAGGAGGCCCTGAACGTTATAATTAACTATCATTTTTGCGTCGGATTCGATAATCTAAACTCACAGGAGAACGACCATAAGGTGCCCGAGGCAGCAATAGACCCTTGGAGACAAGTCGGCTGGAGGACGATGTATTGAATCTCGACGCAATTTGAGAGTTCCATCGTCATTAGAAGGCCCTGAACGTTACAATTAACTATCATTTTTGGGTCGGATTCGAAAATCTAGACTCACAGGACAACGACCATAAGGTGCCCGAGGCAGCAATAGACCCTTGGAGACAAGTCGGCTGGAGGCCGATGTATTGATTCTCGACGCAATTTGAGAGTTCCATCGTCATTACAAGGCCCTGAACGTTACAATTAACTATCATTTTTGCGTCGGATTCGAAAATCTAGACTCACAGGAGAACGATCATAAGGTGCCCGAGGCAGCAATAGACCCTTGGAGACAAGTCGGCTGGAGGACGATGTATTGGATCGCGACGCAATTTGAGTCTTCTATCGTCATTTGGAGGCTCTGAACGTTACAATTCACTATCATTTTTGCGTCGGATTCGAAAATCTAGACTCACAGGAGAAGGACCATGTGGTGCCCGAGGCAGCGATATCCCCTTGGAGACAAGTAGGCTGGAGGCCTATGTATTGAATCTCGACGCAATTTGAGTGTTCCATCGTCATTACAAGGCCCTGAACCTTACAATTAACTATCAGTTTCGCGTCGGATTCGAAAATCTACTCACAGGAGAAGTTCATACGGTGCTCGAGACAGCAATATACCCCTTGGAGACAAATCGGCTGGAGGACGATGTATTGAATCTCGACGCAATTTGAGTCTTCTGTCGTCATTAGGAGGCGCTGAACGTTACAATTCACTATCATTTTTGCGTCGGATTCGATAATCTAAACTCACAGGAGAACGACCATACGGTGCCCGAGGCATCAATAGACCCTTGGAGACAAGTCGGCTGGAGGACGATGTATTGAATCTCGACGCAATTTGAGTGTTCCATCGTCATTAGAAGGCCCTGAACGTTACAATTAACTATCATTTTTGCGTCGGATACGAAAATCTAGACTCACAGGAGAGCGACCATAAGGTGCTCGAAGCAGCAATAGACCGTTGGAGACAAGTCGGCTGGAGGACGATGTATTGAATCTCGACGCAATTTGAGAGTTCCATCGTCATTAGGCGGCCCTGAACGTTACAGTTAACTATCATTTTGGCGTCGGATTCGTAAATCTAGACTTACAAGAGAACGACCATAAAGTGCCCGAGGCAGCATTAGACCCTTGGAGACAAGTCGGCTCGAGGACGATGTATTGAATCTCGACGCAATTTGAGTGTTCCATCGTCATTACAAGGCCCTGAACGTTACAATTAACTATCATTTTTGCGTCGGATTCGAAAATCTAGACTCACAGGAGAACGACCATAATGTGCCCGAGGCAGCAATAGACCCTTGGAGACAAGTCGGCTGGAGGACGATGTATTGAATCTCGACGCAATTTGAGTGTTCCATCGTCATTAGAAGGCCCTGAACGTTACAATTAACTATCATTTTTGCGTCGGATTCGAAAATCTAGACTCACAGGACAACGACCATAAGGTGCCCGAGGCAGCAATAGACCCTTGGAGACAAGTCGGCTGGAGGCCGATGTATTGAATCTCGACGCAATTTGAGTGTTCCATCGGCATTAGGAGGCCCTGAACGTTATAATTAACTATCATTTTTGCGTCGGATTCGATAATCTAAACTCACAGGAGAACGACCATAAGGTGCCCGAGGCAGCAATAGACCCTTGGAGACAAGTCGGCTGGAGGCCGATGTATTGAATCTCGACGCAATTTGAGTGTTCCATCGGCATTAGGAGGCCCTGAACGTTACAATTAACTATCATTTTTGCGTCGGGTTCGAAAATCTAGACTCACAGGAGAACGACCATAAGGTGCCCGAGGCAGCAATAGACCCTTGGAGACAAGTCGGCTGGAGGACGATGTATTGAATCTCGACGCAATTTGAGTGTTCCATCGTCATTAGAAGGCCCTGAACGTTACAATTAACCATCATTTTTGCGTCGGATTCGAAAATCTAGACTCACAGGACAACGACCATAAGGTGCCCGAGGCAGCAATAGACCCTTGGAGACAAGTCGGCTGGAGGCCGATGTATTGAATCTCGACGCAATTTGAGTGTTCCATCGTCATTACAAGGCCCTGAACGTTACAATTAACTATCATATTTGCGTCGGATTCGAAAATCTAGACTCACAGGACAACGACCATAAGGTGCCCGAGGCAGCAATAGACCCTTGGAGACAAGTCGGCTGGAGGCCGATGTATTGAATCTCGACATAATTTGAGTGTTCCATCGGCATTAGGAGGCCCTGAACGTCATAATTAACTATCATTTTTGCGTCGGATTCGATATTCTAAACTCACAGGAGAACGACCATAAGGTGCCCGAGGCAGCAATAGACCCTTGGAGACAAGTCGGCTGGAGGCCGATGTATTGAATCTCGACGCAATTTGAGTGTTCCATCGTCATTACAAGGCCCTGAACGTTACAATTAACTATCAGTTTTCCGTCGGATTCGAAATTCTAGACTCACAGGAGAACGACCATAAGGTGCCCGATGCAGCAATAGACCCTTGGAGACAAGTCGGCTGGAGGCCGATGTATTGAATCTCGACGCAATTTGAGTGTTCCATCGGCATTAGGAGGCCCTGAACGTTACAATTAACTATCATCTTTGCGTCGGGTTCGAAAATCTAGACTCACAGGAGAACGACCATAAGGTGCCCGAGGCAGCAATAGACCCTTGGAGCCAAGTCGGCTGGAGGCCGATGTATTGAATCTCGACGCAATTTGAGTGTTCCATCGGCATTAGGAGGCCCTGAACGTTACAATTAACTATCATTTTAGCGTCGGGTTCGATAATCTAGACTCACAGGAGAACGACCATAAGGTGCCCGAGGCAGCAATAGACCCTTGGAGACAAGTCGGCTGGAGGACGATGTATTGAATATCGACGCAATTTGAGAGTTCCATCGTCATTAGGCGGCCCTGAACGTTATAATTAACTATCATTTTTGCGTCGGATTCGAAAATCTAGAATTACAAGAGAACGACCATAAAGTGCCCGAGGCAGCATTAGATCCTTGGAGACAAGTCGGCTGGAGGACGATGTATTTGTATCTCGACGCAATTTGAGTGTTCCATCGTCATTAGAAGGCCCTGAACGTTACAATTAACTATCATTTTTGCGTCGGATTCGAAAATCTAGACTCACAGGAGAACGACCATAAGGTGCCCGAGGCAGCAATAGACCCTTGGAGACAAGTAGGCTGGAGGACGATGTATTAGATCGCGACGCAATTTGAGCCTTCTATTGTCATTAGGAGGCGCTGAACGTTACAATTCACTATCATTTTTGCGTCGGATTCGAAAATCTAGACTCACAGGAGAAGGATCGTATTGTGCCCGAGACAGCAATATCCCCTTGGAGACAAGTCGGATGGAGGACGATGTATTGAATCTCGACGCAATTTGAGTGTCCCATCGTCATTAGGAGGCCCTAAACCTTGAAATTAACTATCATTTTTGCGTCGGATTCGATAATCTAAACTCACAGGGGAACGACCATACGGTGCCCGAGGCAGCTGTTGACCCTTGGAGACAAGTCGGTTGGAGGACGATGTATTGGATCGCGACGCAAAATGAGTGTTCCATCGTCATTACAAGGCCCTGAACCTTAAAATTAACTATCAGTTTCGCGTCGGATTCGAAAATCTACTCACAGGAGAAGTTCATACGGTGCTCGAGACAGCAATATACCCCTTGGAGACAAATCGGCTGGAGGACGATGTATTGAATCTCGACGCAATTTGAGTCTTCTGTCGTCATTAGGAGGCGCTGAACGTTACAATTCACTATCATTTTTGCGTCGGATTCGAAAATCTAGACTCACAGGAGAAAGATCATATTGTGCCCGAAGCAGCAATATCCCCTTGGAGACAAGTCGGCTGGAGGACGATGTATTGAATCTCGACGCAATTTGAGAGTTCCATCGTCATTAGGCGGCCCTGAACGTTACAATTAACTATCATTTTTGCGTCGGATTCGAAAATCTATACTTACAAGAGAACGACCATAAAGTGCCCGAGGCAGCATCAGATCCTTGGAGACAAGTCGGCTGGAGGACGATGTATTGGATCGCGACGCAATTTGAGTGTTCCATCGTCATTAGGAGGCCCTGAATGTTACAATTAACTATCATTTTTGTGTCGGATTCGAAAATCTAGACTCACAGGAGAACGACCATAAGGTGCCCGAGGCAGCAATAGACCCTTGGAGACAAGTCGGCTGGAGGCCGATGTATTGAATCTCGACGCAATTTGAGTATTCCATTGGCATTAGGAGACCCTGAACGTTAAAATTAACTATCATTTTTGCGGCGGATTCGATAATCTAAACTCACAGGAGAACGACCATACGGTGCCCGAGGCAGCAACAGACCCTTGGAGACTAGTCGGCTGGAGGACGAAGTATTGAATCTCGACGCAATTTGAGTGTTCCATCGTCATTACAAGGCCCTGAACGTTACAATTAACTATCATTTTTGCGTCGGATTCGAAAATCTAGACTCACAGGAGAACGACCATAAGGTGCCCGAGGCAGCAATAGACCCTTGGAGACAAGTCGGCTGGAGGACGATGTATTGGATCGCGACGCAATTTGAGTCTTCTATCGTCATTAGGAGGCGCTGAACGTTACAATTCACTATCATTTTTGCGTCGGATTCGAAAATCTAGACTCACAGGAGAAGGACCATGTGGTGCCCGCGGCAGCGATATCCCCTTGGAGACAAGTCGGCTGGAGGCCGATGTATTGAATCTCGACGCAATTTGAGTGTTCCATCGTCATTAGAAGGCCCTGAACGTTACAATTAACTATCATTTTTGCGTCGGATACGAAAATCTAGACTCACAGGAGAGCGACCATAAGGTGCCCGTAGCAGCAATAGACCCTTGGAGACAAGTCGGTTGGAGGACGATGTATTGAATCTCGACGCAATTTGAGAGTTCCATCGTCATAAGGCGGCCCTGAACGTTACAATTAACTATCATTTTGGCGTCGGATTCGTAAATCTAGACTTACAAGAGAACGACCATAAAGTGCCCGAGGCAGCATTAGACCCTTGGAGACAAGTCGGCTGGAGGACGATGTATTGAATCTCGACGCAATTTGAGTGTTCCATCGTCATTACAAGGCCCTGAACGTTACAATTAACTATCATTTTTGCGTCGGATTCGAAAATCTAGACTCACATGAGAACGACCATAATGTGCCCGAGGCAGCAATAGACCCTTGGAGACAAGTCGGCTGGAGGACGATGTATTGGATCGCGACGCAATTTGAGTCTTCTATCGTCATTAGGAGGCGCTGAACGTTACAATTCACTATCATTTTTGCGTCGGATTCGAAAATCTATACTCACAGGAGAAGGACCATGTGGTGCCCGAGGCAGCGATATCCCCTTGGAGACAAGTAGGCTGGAGGCCGATGTATTGAATCTCGACGCAATTTGAGTGTTCCATCGTCATTAGAAGGCCCTGAACGTTAAATTAACTATCATTTTTGCGTCGGATTCGAAAATCTAGACTCACAGGACAACGACCATAAGGTGCCCGAGGCAGCAATAGACCCTTGGAGACAAGTCGGCTGGAGGCCGTTGTATTGAATCTCGACGCAATTTGAGTGTTCCATCGGCATTAGGAGGCCCTGAACGTTATAATTAACTATCATTTTTGCGTCGGATTCGATAATCTAAACTCACAGGAGAACGACCATAAGGTGCCCGAGGCATCAATAGACCCTTGGAGACAAGTCGGCTGGAGGCCGATGTATTGAATCTCGACGCAATTTGAGTCTTCTATCGTCATTAGGAGGCGCTGAACGTTACAATTCACTATCATTTTTGCGTCGGATTCGAAAATCTAGACTCACAGGAGAAGGACCATGTGGTGCCCGAGGCAGCGATATCCCCTTGGAGACAAGTAGGCTGGAGGCCGATGTATTGAATCTCGACGCAATTTGAGTGTTCCATCGGCATTAGGAGGCCCTGAACGTTATAATTAACTATCATTTTTGCGTCGGATTCGATAATCTAAACTCACAGGAGAACGACCATAAGGTGCCCGAGGCAGCAATAGACCCTTGGAGACAAGTCGGCTGGAGGCCGATGTATTGAATCTCGACGCAATTTGAGTGTTCCATCGGCATTAGGAGGCCCTGAACGTTACAATTAACTATCATTTTTGCGTCGGGTTCGAAAATCTAGACTCACAGGAGAACGACCATAAGGTACCCGAGGCAGCAATAGACCTTTGGAGACAAGTCGGCTGGAGGACGATGTATTGAATCTCGACGCAATTTGAGTGTTCCATCGTCATTAGAAGGCCCTGAACGTTACAATTAACTATCATTTTTGCGTCGGATTCGAAAATCTATACTCACATTACAACGACCATAAGGTGCCCGAGGCAGCAATAGACCCTTGGAGACAAGTCGGCTGGAGGCCGATGTATTGAATCTCGACGCAATTTGAGTGTTCCATCGTCATTAGGAGGCCCTGAACGTTACAATTAACTATCATTTTTGCGTCGGATTCGAAAATCTAGACTCACAGGAGAACGACCATAAGGTGCCCGAGGCGGCAATAGACCCTTGGAGACAAGTCGGCTGGAGGACGATGTATTGAATCGCGACGCAATTTGAGTCTTCTATCGTCATTAGGAGGCGCTGAACGTTACAATTCACTATCATTTTTGCGTCGGATTCGAAAATCTAGACTCACAGGAGAAGGACCATGTGGTGCCCGAGGCAGCGATATCCCCTTGGAGACAAGGGGAATCTCGACGCAATTTGAGTGTTCCATCGTCATTAGAAGGCCCTGAACGTTACAATTAACTATCATTTATGCGTCGGATTCGATAATCTAAACTCACAGGAGAACGACCATAAGGTGCCCGAGGCAGCAATAGACCCTTGGAGACAAGTCGGCTGGAGGCCGATGTATTGAATCTCGACGCAATTTGAGTGTTCCATCGTCATTACAAGGCCCTGAACGTTACAATTAACTATCATTTTTCCGTCGGATTCGAAAATCTAGACTCACAGGAGAACGACCATAAGGTGCTCGATGCAGCAATAGACCCTTGGAGACAAGTCGGCTGGAGGCCGATGTATTGAATCTCGACGCAATTTGAGTGTTCCATCGGCATTAGGAGGCCCTGAACGTTACAATTAACTATCATTTTTGCGTCGGGTTCGAAAATCTAGACTCACAGGAGAACGACCATAAGGTGCCCGAGGCAGCAATAGACCCTTGGAGACAAGTCGGCTGGAGGACGATGTATTGAATCTCGGCGCAATTTGAGAGTTCCATCGTCATAAGGCGGCCCTGAACGTTACAATTAACTATCATTTTTGCGTCGGATTCGAAAATCTAGAATTACAAGAGAACGACCATAAAGTGCCCGAGGCAGCATTAGATCCTTGGAGACAAGTCGGCTGGAGGACGATGTATTGTATGTCGACGCAATTTGAGTGTTCCATCGTCATTACAAGGCCCTGAACGTTACAATTAACTATCATTTTTGCGTCGGATTCGAAAATCTAGACTCACAGGAGAACGACCATAAGGTGCCCGAGGCAGCAATAGACCCTTGGAGACAAGTCGGCTGGAGGACGATGTATTGGATCGCGACGCAATTTGAGTCTTCTATCGTCATTAGGAGGCGCTGAACGTTACAATTCACTATCATTTTTGCGTCGGATTCGAAAATCTAGACTCACAGGAGAAGGACCATGTGGTGCCCGAGGCAGCGATATCCCCTTGGAGACAAGTAGGCTGGAGGCCGATGTATTGAATCTCGACGCAATTTGAGTGTTCCATCGTCATTAGAAGGCCCTGAACGTTACAATTAACTATCATTTTTGCGTCGGATTCGAAAATCTAGACTCACAGGACAACGACCATAAGGTGCCCGGGGCAGCAATAGACCCTTGGAGACAAGTCGGCTGGAGGACGATGTATTGGATCGCGACGCAATTTGAGTCTTCTATCGTCATTAGGAGGCGCTGAACGTTACAATTCACTATCATTTTTGCGTCGGACTCGAAAATCTAGACTCACAGGAGAAGACCATGTGGTGCCCGAGGCAGCGATATCCCCTTGGAGACAAGTAGGCTGGAGGCCGATGTATTGAATCTCGACGCAATTTGAGTGTTCCATCGGCATTAGGAGGCCCTGAACGTTATAATTAACTATCATTTTTGCGTCGGATTCGATAATCTAAACTCACAGGAGAACGACCATAAGGTGCCCGAGGCAGCAATAGACCCTTGGAGACAAGTCGGCTGTAGGCCGATGTATTGAATCTCGACGCAATTTGAGTGTTTCATCAGCATTAGGAGGCCCTGAACGTTACAATTAACTATCATTTTTTCGTCGGGTTCGAAAATCTAGACTCACAGGAGAACGACCATAAGGTGCCCGAGGCAGAAATAGACCCTTGGAGTAAAGTCGGCTGGAGGCCGATGTATTGAATCTCGACGCAATTTGAGTGTTCTATCGTCATTAGAAGGCCCTGAACGTTACAATTAACTATCATGTTTGCGTCGGATTCGAAAATCTAGACTCACAGGACAACGACCATAAGGTGCCCGAGGCAGCAATAGACCCTTGGAGACAAGTCGGCTGGAGGCCGATGTATTGAATCTCGACGCAATTTGAGTGTTCCATCGTCATTAGAAGGCCCTGAACGTTACAATTAACTATCATTTTTGCGTCGGATTCGAAAATCTAGACTCACAGGAGAACGACCATAAGGTGCCCGAGGCAGCAACAGACCCTTATAGACAAGTCGGCTGGAGGACGATGTATTGGATCGCGACGCAATTTGAGTCTTCAATCGTCATTAGGAGGCGCTGAACGTTACAATTCACTATCATTTTTGCGTCGGATTCGAAAATCTAGACTCACAGGAGAAGGACCATGTGGTGCCCGAGGCAGCGATATCCCCTTGGAGACAAGTAGGCTGGAGGCCGATGTATTGAATCTCGACGCAATTTGAGTGTTCCATCGTCATTAGAAGGCCCTGAAAGTTACAATTAACTATCATTTTTGCGACGGATTCGAAAATCTAGACTCACAGGACAACGACCATAAGGTGCCCGAGGCAGCAATAGACCCTTGGAGACAAGTCGGCTGGAGGCCGATGTATTGAATCTCGACGCAATTTGAGTGTTCCATCGGCATTAGGAGGCCTTGAACGTTATAATTAACTATCATTTTTGCGTCGGATTCGATAATCTAAACTCACAGGAGAACGACCATAAGGTGCCCGAGGCAGCAACAGAACCTTGGAGACAAGTCGGCTGGAGGACGATGTATTGAATCTCGACGCAATTTGAGTGTTCCATCGTCATTACAAGGCCCTGAACGTTACAATTAACTATCATTTTTGCGTCGGATTCGAAAATCTAGACTCACAGGAGAGCGACCATAAGGTGCCCGAGGCAGCAATAGACCCTTGGAGACAAGTCGGCTGGAGGACGATGTATTGGATCGCGACGCAATTTGAGTCTTCTATCGTCATTGGGAGGCGCTGAACGTTACAATTCACTATCATTTTTGCGTCGGATTCGAAAATCTAGACTCACAGGAGAAAGACCATGTGGTGCCTGAGGCAGCGATATCCCCTTGGAGACAAGTCGGCTGGAGGACGATGTATTGAATCTCGACGCAATTTGAGTGTCCGATCGTCATTAGGAGGCCCTAAACCTTACAATTAACTATCATTTTTGCGTCGGATTCGATAATCTAAACTCACAGGGGAAGGGCCATACGGTGCCCGAGGCAGCTATTGACCCTTGGAGACAAGTCGGTTGGAGGACGATGTATTGGATCGCGACGCAAAATGAGTGTTCCATCGTCATTACAAGGCCCTGAACCTAACAATTAACTATCAGTTTCGCGTCGGATTCGAAAATCTACTCACAGGAGAAGTTCATACGGTGCTCGAGACAACAATATACCCCTTGGAGACAAATCGGCTGGAGGACGATGTATTGAATCTCGACGCAATTTGAGTCTTCTGTCGTCATTAGGAGGCGCTGAACGTTACAATTCACTATCATTTTTGCGTCGGATTCGAAAATCTAGACTCACAGGAGAAAGATCATATTGTGCCCGAGGCAGCAATATCCCCTTGGAGACAAGTCGGCTGGAGGACGATGTATTGAATCTCGACGCAATTTGAGAGTTCTATCGTCATTAGGCGGCCCTGAACGTTACAATTAACTATCAATTTTGCGTCGGATTCGAAAATCTAGACTTACAAGAGAACGACCATAAAGTGCCCGAGGCAGCATCAGATCCTTGGAAAAAAGTCGGCTGGAGGACGATGTATTGGATCGCGACGCAATTTGAGTGTTCCATCGTCATTAGGAGGCCCTGAATGTTACAATTAACTATCATTTTTGTGTCGGATTCGAAAATCTAGACTCACAGGAGTACGACCATAAGGTGCCCGAGGCAGCAATAGACCCTTGGAGACAAGTCGGCTGGAGGCCGATGTATTGAATCTCGACGCAATTTGAGTATTCCATTGGCATTAGGAGGCCCTGAACGTTAAAATTAACTATCATTTTTGCGTCGGATTCGATAATCTAAACTCACAGGAGAACGACCATACGGTGCCTGAAGCAGCAACAGACCCTTGGAGACAAGTCGGCTGGAGGACGATGTATTGAATCTCGACGCAATTTGAGTGTTCCATCGTCATTACAAGGCCCTGAACGTTACAATTAACTATCATTTTTGCGTCGGATTCGAAAATCTAGACTCACAGGTGAACGACCATAAGGTGCCCGAGGCAGCAATAGACCCTTGGAGACAAGTCGGCTGGAGGACGATGTATTGGATCGCGACGCAATTTGAGTCTTCTATCGTCATTAGGAGGCGCTGAACGTTACAATTCACTATCATTTTTGCGTCGGATTCGAAAATCTAGACTGACAGGCGAAGGACCATGTGGTGCCCGAGGCAGCGATATCCCCTTGGAGACAAGTCGGCTGGAGGCCGATGTATTGAATCTCGACGCAATTTGAGTGTTCCATCGTCATTAGAAGGCCCTGAACGTTACAATTAACTATCATTTCTGCGTCGGACACGAAAATCTAGACTCACAGGAGAGCGACCATAAGGTGCCCGAGGCAGCAATAGACCCTTGGAGACAAGTCGGCTGGAGGACGATGTATTGAATCTCGACGCAATTTGAGAGGTCCATCGTCATTAGGCGGCCCTGAACGTTACAATTAACTATCATTTTTGCGTCGGATTCGAAAATCTAGACTCACAGGACAACGACCATAAGGTGCCCGAGGCAGCAATAGACCCTTGGAGACAAGTAGGCTGGAGGCCGATGTATTGAATCTCGACGCAATTTGACTGTTCCATCGTCATTACAAGGCCCTGAACGTTACAATTAACTATCATTTTTGCGTCGGATTCGAAAATCTAGACTCACAGGAGAACGACCATAAGGTGCCCGATTCAGCAATAGACCCTTGGAGACAAGTCGGCTGGAGGACGATGTATTGGATCGCGACGCAATTTGAGTCTTCTATCGTCATTAGGAGGCGCTGAACGTTACAATTCACTATCATTTTTGCGTCGGATTCGAAAATCTAGACTCACAGGAGAAGGATCATATTGTGCCCGAGACAGCAATATCCCCTTGGAGACAAGTCGGCTGGAGGACGATGTATTGAATCTCGACGCAATTTGAGTGTCCCATCGTCATTAGGAGGCCCTAAACCTTACAATTAACTATCATTTTTGCGTCGGATTCGATAATCTAAACTCACAGGGGAACGACCATACGGTGCCCGAGGCAGCTATTGACCCTTGGAGACAAGTCGGTTGGAGGACGATGTATTGGATCGCGACGCAAAATGAGTGTTCCATCGTCATTACAAGGCCCTGAACCTTACAATTAACTATCAGTTTCGCGTCGGATTCGAAAATCTACTCACAGGAGAAGTTCATACGGTGCTCGAGACAGCAATATACCCCTTTGAGACAAATCGGCTGGAGGACGATGTATTGAATCTCGACGCAATTTGAGTCTTCTGTCGTCATTAGGAGGCGCTGAACGTTACAATTCACTATCATTTTTGCGTCGGATTCGAAAATCTAGACTCACAGGAGAAAGATCATATTGTGCCCGAGGCAGCAATATCCCCTTGGAGACAAGTCGGCTGGAGGACGATGTATTGAATCTCGACGCAATTTGAGAGTTCCATCGTCATTAGGCGGCCCTGAACGTTACAATTAACTATTATTTTTGCGTCGGATTCGAAAATCTAGACTTACAAGAGTACGACCATAAAGTGCCCGAGGCAGCATCAGATCCTTGGAGACAAGTCGGCTGGAGGACGATGTATTGGATCGCGACGCAATTTGAGTGTTCCATCGCCATTAGGAGGCCCTAAACCTTACAATTGACTATCATTTTTGCGTCGGATTCGAAAATCTAGACTCACAGGAGAAAGACCATGTGGTGCCCGAGGCAGCGATATCCCCTTGGAGACAAGTCGGCTGGAGGACGATGTATTGAATCTCGACGCAATTTGAGTGTCCGATCGTCATTAGGAGGCCCTAAACCTTACAATTAACTATCATTTTTGCGTCGGATTCGATAATCTAAACTCACAGGGGAAGGACCATACGGTGCCCGAGGCAGCTATTGACCCTTGGAGACAAGTCGGTTGGAGGACGATGTATTGGATCGCGACGCAAAATGAGTGTTCCATCGTCATTACAAGGCCCTGAACCTTACAATTAACTATCAGTTTCGCGTCGGATTCGAAAATCTACTCACAGGAGAAGTTCATACGGTGCTCGAGACAACAATATACCCCTTGGAGACAAATCGGCTGGAGGACGATGTATTGAATCTCGACGCAATTTGAGTCTTCTGTCGTCATTAGGAGGCGCTGAACGTTACAATTCACTATCATTTTTGCGTCGGATTCGAAAATCTAGACTCACAGGAGAATGATCATATTGTGCCCGAGGCAGCAATATCCCCTTGGAGACAAGTCGGCTGGAGGACGATGTATTGAATCTCGACGCAATTTGAGAGTTCCATCGTCATTAGGCGGCCCTGAACGTTACAATTAACTATCATTTTTGCGTCGGATTCGAAAATCTAGACTTACAAGAGAACGACCATAAAGTGCCCGAGGCAGCATCAGATCCTTGGAAACAAGTCGGCTGGAGGACGATGTATTGGATCGCGACGCAATTTGAGTGTTCCATCGTCATTAGGAGGCCCTGAATGTTACAATTAACTATCATTTTTGTGTCGGATTCGAAAATCTAGACTCACAGGAGAACGACCATAAGGTGCCCGAGGCAGCAATAGACCTTTGGAGACAAGTCGGCTGGAGGCCGATGTATTGAATCTCGACGCAATTTGAGTATTCCATTGGCATTAGGAGGCCCTGAACGTTAAAATTAACTATCATTTTTGCGTCGGATTCGATAATCTAAACTCACAGGAGAACGACCATACGGTGCCTGAAGCAGCAACAGACCCTTGGAGACAAGTCGTCTGGAGGACGATGTATTGAATCTCGACGCAATTTGAGTGTTCCATCGTCATTACAAGGCCCTGAACGTTACAATTAACTATCATTTTTGCGTCGGATTCGAAAATCTAGACTCACAGGTGAACGACCATAAGGTGCCCGAGGCAGCAATAGACCTTTGGAGACAAGTCGGCTGGAGGCCGATGTATTGAATCTCGACGCAATTTGAGTATTCCATTGGCATTAGGAGGCCATGAACGTTAAAATTAACTATCATTTTTGCGTCGGATTCGATAATCTAAACTCACAGGAGAACGACCATACGGTGCCTGAAGCAGCAATAGACCCTTGGAGACAAGTCGGCTGGAGGCCGATGTATTGAATCTCGACGCAATTTGAGTGTTCCATCGTCATTAGAAGGCCCTGAACGTTACAATTAACTATCATTTCTGCGTCGGACACGAAAATCTAGACTCACAGGAGAGCGACCATAAGGTGCCCGAGGCAGCAATAGACCCTTGGAGACAAGTCGGCTGGAGGACGATGTATTGAATCTCGACGCAATTTGAGAGGTCCATCGTCATTAGGCGGCCCTGAACGTTACAATTAACTATCATTTTTGCGTCGGATTCGAAAATCTAGACTCACAGGACAACGACCATAAGGTGCCCGAGGCAGCAATAGACCCTTGGAGACAAGTAGGCTGGAGGCCGATGTATTGAATCTCGACGCAATTTGACTGTTCCATCGTCATTACAAGGCCCTGAACGTTACAATTAACTATCATTTTTGCGTCGGATTCGAAAATCTAGACTCACAGGAGAACGACCATAAGGTGCCCGAGGCAGCAATAGACCCTTGGAGACAAGTCGGCTGGAGGACGATGTATTGGATCGCGACGCAATTTGAGTCTTCTATCGTCATTAGGAGGCGCTGAACGTTACAATTCACTATCATTTTTGCGTCGGATTCGAAAATCTAGACTCACAGGAGAAGGATCATATTGTGCCCGAGACAGCAATATCCCCTTGGAGACAAGTCGGCTGGAGGACGATGTATTGAATCTCGACGCAATTTGAGTGTCCCATCGTCATTAGGAGGCCCTAAACCTTACAATTAACTATCATTTTTGCGTCGGATTCGATAATCTAAACTCACAGGGGAACGACCATACGGTGCCCGAGGCAGCTATTGACCCTTGGAGACAAGTCGGTTGGAGGACGATGTATTGGATCGCGACGCAAAATGAGTGTTCCATCGTCATTACAAGGCCCTGAACCTTACAATTAACTATCAGTTTCGCGTCGGATTCGAAAATCTACTCACAGGAGAAGTTCATACGGTGCTCGAGACAGCAATATACCCCTTTGAGACAAATCGGCTGGAGGACGATGTATTGAATCTCGACGCAATTTGAGTCTTCTGTCGTCATTAGGAGGCGCTGAACGTTACAATTCACTATCATTTTTGCGTCGGATTCGAAAATCTAGACTCACAGGAGAAAGATCATATTGTGCCCGAGGCAGCAATATCCCCTTGGAGACAAGTCGGCTGGAGGACGATGTATTGAATCTCGACGCAATTTGAGAGTTCCATCGTCATTAGGCGGCCCTGAACGTTACAATTAACTATTATTTTTGCGTCGGATTCGAAAATCTAGACTTACAAGAGTACGACCATAAAGTGCCCGAGGCAGCATCAGATCCTTGGAGACAAGTCGGCTGGAGGACGATGTATTGGATCGCGACGCAATTTGAGTGTTCCATCGCCATTAGGAGGCCCTAAACCTTACAATTGACTATCATTTTTGCGTCGGATTCGAAAATCTAGACTCACAGGAGAAAGACCATGTGGTGCCCGCGGCAGCGATATCCCCTTGGAGACAAGTCGGCTGGAGGACGATGTATTGAATCTCGACGCAATTTGAGTGTCCGATCGTCATTAGGAGGCCCTAAACCTTACAATTAACTATCATTTTTGCGTCGGATTCGATAATCTAAACTCACAGGGGAAGGACCATACGGTGCCCGAGGCAGCTATTGACCCTTGGAGACAAGTCGGTTGGAGGACGATGTATTGGATCGCGACGCAAAATGAGTGTTCCATCGTCATTACAAGGCCCTGAACCTTACAATTAACTATCAGTTTCGCGTCGGATTCGAAAATCTACTCACAGGAGAAGTTCATACGGTGCTCGAGACAACAATATACCCCTTGGAGACAAATCGGCTGGAGGACGATGTATTGAATCTCGACGCAATTTGAGTCTTCTGTCGTCATTAGGAGGCGCTGAACGTTACAATTCACTATCATTTTTGCGTCGGATTCGAAAATCTAGACTCACAGGAGAATGATCATATTGTGCCCGAGGCAGCAATATCCCCTTGGAGACAAGTCGGCTGGAGGACGATGTATTGAATCTCGACGCAATTTGAGAGTTCCATCGTCATTAGGCGGCCCTGAACGTTACAATTAACTATCATTTTTGCGTCGGATTCGAAAATCTAGACTGACAGGCGAAGGACCATGTGGTGCCCGAGGCAGCGATATCCCCTTGGAGACAAGTCGGCTGGAGGCCGATGTATTGAATCTCGACGCAATTTGAGTGTTCCATCGTCATTAGAAGGCCCTGAACGTTACAATTAACTATCATTTTTGCGTCGGACACGAAAATCTAGACTCACAGGAGAGCGACCATAAGGTGCCCGAGGCAGCAATAGACCCTTGGAGACAAGTCGGCTGGAGGACGATGTATTGAATCTCGACGCAATTTGAGAGGTCCATCGTCATTAGGCGGCCCTGAACGTTACAATTAACTATCATTTTTGCGTCGGATTCGAAAATCTAGACTCACAGGACAACGACCATAAGGTGCCCGAGGCAGCAATAGACCCTTGGAGACAAGTAGGCTGGAGGCCGATGTATTGAATCTCGACGCAATTTGACTGTTCCATCGTCATTACAAGGCCCTGAACGTTACAATTAACTATCATTTTTGCGTCGGATTCGAAAATCTAGACTCACAGGAGAACGACCATAAGGTGCCCGAGGCAGCAATAGACCCTTGGAGACAAGTCGGCTGGAGGACGATGTATTGGATCGCGACGCAATTTGAGTCTTCTATCGTCATTAGGAGGCGCTGAACGTTACAATTCACTATCATTTTTGCGTCGGATTCGAAAATCTAGACTCACGGGAGAAGGATCATATTGTGCCCGAGACAGCAATATCCCCTTGGAGACAAGTCGGCTGGAGGACGATGTATTGAATCTCGACGCAATTTGAGTGTCCCATCGTCATTAGGAGGCCCTAAACCTTACAATTAACTATCATTTTTGCGTCGGATTCGATAATCTAAACTCACAGGGGAACGACCATACGGTGCCCGAGGCAGCTATTGACCCTTGGAGACAAGTCGGTTGGAGGACGATGTATTGGATCGCGACGCAAAATGAGTGTTCCATCGTCATTACAAGGCCCTGAACCTTACAATTAACTATCAGTTTCGCGTCGGATTCGAAAATCTACTCACAGGAGAAGTTCATACGGTGCTCGAGACAGCAATATACCCCTTTGAGACAAATCGGCTGGAGGACGATGTATTGAATCTCGACGCAATTTGAGTCTTCTGTCGTCATTAGGAGGCGCTGAACGTTACAATTCACTATCATTTTTGCGTCGGATTCGAAAATCTAGACTCACAGGAGAAAGATCATATTGTGCCCGAGGCAGCAATATCCCCTTGGAGACAAGTCGGCTGGAGGACGATGTATTGAATCTCGACGCAATTTGAGAGTTCCATCGTCATTAGGCGGCCCTGAACGTTACAATTAACTATTATTTTTGCGTCGGATTCGAAAATCTAGACTTACAAGAGTACGACCATAAAGTGCCCGAGGCAGCATCAGATCCTTGGAGACAAGTCGGCTGGAGGACGATGTATTGGATGGCGACGCAATTTGAGTGTTCCATCGCCATTAGGAGGCCATGAATGTTACAATTAACTATCATTTTTGTGTCGGATTCGAAAATCTAGACTCACAGGAGAACGACCATAAGGTGCCCGAGGCAGCAATAGACCCTTGGAGACAAGTAGGCTGGAGGCCGATGTATTGAATCTCGACGCAATTTGACTGTTCCATCGTCATTACAAGGCCCTGAACGTTACAATTAACTATCATTTTTGCGTCGGACACGAAAATCTAGACTCACAGGAGAGCGACCATAAGGTGCCCGAGGCAGCAATAGACCCTTGGAGACAAGTCGGCTGGAGGACGATGTATTGAATCTCGACGCAATTTGAGAGGTCCATCGTCATTAGGCGGCCCTGAACGTTACAATTAACTATCATTTTTGCGTCGGATTCGAAAATCTAGACTCACAGGACAACGACCATAAGGTGCCCGAGGCAGCAATAGACCCTTGGAGACAAGTAGGCTGGAGGCCGATGTATTGAATCTCGACGCAATTTGACTGTTCCATCGTCATTACAAGGCCCTGAACGTTACAATTAACTATCATTTTTGCGTCGGATTCGAAAATCTAGACTCACAGGAGAACGACCATAAGGTGCCCGAGGCAGCAATAGACCCTTGGAGACAAGTCGGCTGGAGGACGATGTATTGGATCGCGACGCAATTTGAGTCTTCTATCGTCATTAGGATTCCCTGAACGTTACAATTAACTATCATTTTTGCGTCGGATTCGAAAATCTAGACTTACAAGAGAACGACCATAAAGTGCCCGAGGCAGCATCAGATCCTTGGAAACAAGTCGGCTGGAGGACGATGTATTGGATCGCGACGCAATTTGAGTGTTCCATCGTCATTAGGAGGCCCTGAATGTTACAATTAACTATCATTTTTGTGTCGGATTCGAAAATCTAGACTCACAGGAGAACGACCATAAGGTGCCCGAGGCAGCAATAGACCCTTGGAGACAAGTCGGCTGGAGGCCGATGTATTGAATCTCGACGCAATTTGAGTATTCCATTGGCATTAGGAGGCCCTGAACGTTAAAATTAACTATCATTTTTGCGTCGGATTCGATAATCTAAACTCACAGGAGAACGACCATACGGTGCCTGAAGCAGCACCAGACCCTTGGAGACAAGTCGGCTGGAGGACGATGTATTGAATCTCGACGCAATTTGAGTGTTCCATCGTCATTACAAGGCCCTGAACGTTACAATTAACTATCATTTTTGCGTCGGATTCGAAAATCTAGACTCACAGGTGAACGACCATAAGGTGCCCGAGGCAGCAATAGACCCTTGGAGACAAGTCGGCTGGAGGACGATGTATTGGATCGCGACGCAATTTGAGTCTTCTATCGTCATTAGGAGGCGCTGAACGTTACAATTCACTATCATTTTTGCGTCGGATTCGAAAATCTAGACTGACAGGCGAAGGACCATGTGGTGCCCGAGGCAGCGATATCCCCTTGGAGACAAGTCGGCTGGAGGCCGATGTATTGAATCTCGACGCAATTTGAGTGTTCCATCGTCATTAGAAGGCCCTGAACGTTACAATTAACTATCATTTTTGCGTCGGACACGAAAATCTAGACTCACAGGAGAGCGACCATAAGGTGCCCGAGGCAGCAATAGACCCTTGGAGACAAGTCGGCTGGAGGACGATGTATTGAATCTCGACGCAATTTGAGAGGTCCATCGTCATTAGGCGGCCCTGAACGTTACAATTAACTATCATTTTTGCGTCGGATTCGAAAATCTAGACTCACAGGACAACGACCATAAGGTGCCCGAGGCAGCAATAGACCCTTGGAGACAAGTAGGCTGGAGGCCGATGTATTGAATCTCGACGCAATTTGACTGTTCCATCGTCATTACAAGGCCCTGAACGTTACAATTAACTATCATTTTTGCGTCGGATTCGAAAATCTAGACTCACAGGAGAACGACCATAAGGTGCCCGAGGCAGCAATAGACCCTTGGAGACAAGTCGGCTGGAGGACGATGTATTGGATCGCGACGCAATTTGAGTCTTCTATCGTCATTAGGAGGCGCTGAACGTTACAATTCACTATCATTTTTGCGTCGGATTCGAAAATCTAGACTCACAGGAGAAGGATCATATTGTGCCCGAGACAGCAATATCCCCTTGGAGACAAGTCGGCTGGAGGACGATGTATTGAATCTCGACGCAATTTGAGTGTCCCATCGTCATTAGGAGGCCCTAAACCTTACAATTAACTATCATTTTTGCGTCGGATTCGATAATCTAAACTCACAGGGGAACGACCATACGGTGCCCGAGGCAGCTATTGACCCTTGGAGACAAGTCGGTTGGAGGACGATGTATTGGATCGCGACGCAAAATGAGTGTTCCATCGTCATTACAAGGCCCTGAACCTTACAATTAACTATCAGTTTCGCGTCGGATTCGAAAATCTACTCACAGGAGAAGTTCATACGGTGCTCGAGACAGCAATATACCCCTTTGAGACAAATCGGCTGGAGGACGATGTATTGAATCTCGACGCAATTTGAGTCTTCTGTCGTCATTAGGAGGCGCTGAACGTTACAATTCACTATCATTTTTGCGTCGGATTCGAAAATCTAGACTCACAGGAGAAAGATCATATTGTGCCCGAGGCAGCAATATCCCCTTGGAGACAAGTCGGCTGGAGGACGATGTATTGAATCTCGACGCAATTTGAGAGTTCCATCGTCATTAGGCGGCCCTGAACGTTACAATTAACTATTATTTTTGCGTCGGATTCGAAAATCTAGACTTACAAGAGTACGACCATAAAGTGCCCGAGGCAGCATCAGATCCTTGGAGACAAGTCGGCTGGAGGACGATGTATTGGATCGCGTCGCAATTTGAGTGTTCCATCGCCATTAGGACGCCATGAATGTTACAATTAACTATCATTTTTGTGTCGGATTCGAAAATCTAGACTCACAGGAGAACGACCATAAGGTGCCCGAGGCAGCAATAGACCCTTGGAGACAAGTCGGCTGGAGGCCGATGTATTGAATCTCGACGCAATTTGAGTATTCCATTGGCATTAGGAGGCCCTGAACGTTAAAATTAACTATCATTTTTGCGTCGGATTCGATAATCTAAACTCACAGGAGAACGACCATACGGTGCCCGAGGCAGCAACAGACCCTTGGAGACAAGTCGGCTGGAGGACGATGTATTGAATCTCGACGCAATTTGAGTGTTCCATCGTCATTACAAGGCCCTGAACGTTACAATTAACTATCATTTTTGCGTCGGACACGAAAATCTAGACTCACAGGAGAGCGACCATAAGGTGCCCGAGGCAGCAATAGACCCTTGGAGACAAGTCGGCTGGAGGACGATGTATTGAATCTCGACGCAATTTGAGTGTTCCATCGTCATTAGAAGGCCCTGAACGTTACAATTAACTATCATTTTTGCGTCGGACACGAAAATCTAGACTCACAGGAGAGCGACCATAAGGTGCCCGAGGCAGCAATAGACCCTTGGAGACAAGTCGGCTGGAGGACGATGTATTGAATCTCGACGCAATTTGAGAGGTCCATCGTCATTAGGCGGCCCTGAACGTTACAATTAACTATCATTTTTGCGTCGGATTCGAAAATCTAGACTCACAGGACAACGACCATAAGGTGCCCGAGGCAGCAATAGACCCTTGGAGACAAGTAGGCTGGAGGCCGATGTATTGAATCTCGACGCAATTTGAGAGGTCCATCGTCATTAGGCGGCCCTGAACGTTACAATTAACTATCATTTTTGCGTCGGATTCGAAAATCTAGACTCACAGGACAACGACCATAAGGTGCCCGAGGCAGCAATAGACCCTTGGAGACAAGTAGGCTGGAGGCCGATGTATTGAATCTCGACGCAATTTGACTGTTCCATCGTCATTACAAGGCCCTGAACGTTACAATTAACTATCATTTTTGCGTCGGATTCGAAAATCTAGACTCACAGGAGAACGACCATAAGGTGCCCGAGGCAGCAATAGACCCTTGGAGACAAGTCGGCTGGAGGACGATGTATTGGATCGCGACGCAATTTGAGTCTTCTATCGTCATTAGGAGGCGCTGAACGTTACAATTCACTATCATTTTTGCGTCGGATTCGAAAATCTAGACTCACAGGAGAAGGATCATATTGTGCCCGAGACAGCAATATCCCCTTGGAGACAAGTCGGCTGGAGGACGATGTATTGAATCTCGACGCAATTTGAGTGTCCCATCGTCATTAGGAGGCCCTAAACCTTACAATTAACTATCATTTTTGCGTCGGATTCGATAATCTAAACTCACAGGGGAACGACCATACGGTGCCCGAGGCAGCTATTGACCCTTGGAGACAAGTCGGTTGGAGGACGATGTATTGGATCGCGACGCAAAATGAGTGTTCCATCGTCATTACAAGGCCCTGAACCTTACAATTAACTATCAGTTTCGCGTCGGATTCGAAAATCTACTCACAGGAGAAGTTCATACGGTGCTCGAGACAGCAATATACCCCTTTGAGACAAATCGGCTGGAGGACGATGTATTGAATCTCGACGCAATTTGAGTCTTCTGTCGTCATTAGGAGGCGCTGAACGTTACAATTCACTATCATTTTTGCGTCGGATTCGAAAATCTAGACTCACAGGAGAAAGATCATATTGTGCCCGAGGCAGCAATATCCCCTTGGAGACAAGTCGGCTGGAGGACGATGTATTGAATCTCGACGCAATTTGAGAGTTCCATCGTCATTAGGCGGCCCTGAACGTTACAATTAACTATTATTTTTGCGTCGGATTCGAAAATCTAGACTTACAAGAGTACGACCATAAAGTGCCCGAGGCAGCATCAGATGCTTGGAGACAAGTCGGCTGGAGGACGATGTATTGGATCGCGACGCAATTTGAGTGTTCCATCGCCATTAGGACGCCATGAATGTTACAATTAACTATCATTTTTGTGTCGGATTCGAAAATCTAGACTCACAGGAGAACGACCATAAGGTGCCCGAGGCAGCAATAGACCCTTGGAGACAAGTCGGCTGGAGGCCGATGTATTGAATCTCGACGCAATTTGAGTATTCCATTGGCATTAGGAGGCCCTGAACGTTAAAATTAACTATCATTTTTGCGTCGGATTCGATAATCTAAACTCACAGGAGAACGACCATACGGTGCCCGAGGCAGCAACAGACCCTTGGAGACAAGTCGGCTGGAGGACGATGTATTGAATCTCGACGCAATTTGAGTGTTCCATCGTCATTACAAGGCCCTGAACGTTACAATTAACTATCATTTTTGCGTCGGATTCGAAAATCTAGACTCACAGGAGAACGACCATAAGGTGCCCAAGGCAGCAATAGACCCTTGGAGACAAGTCGGCTGGAGGACGATGTATTGGATCGCGACGCAATTTGAGTCTTCTATCGTCATTAGGAGGCGCTGAACGTTACAATTCACTATCATTTTTGCGTCGGATTCGAAAATCTAGACTCACAGGAGAAGGACCATGTGGTGCCCGAGGCAGCGATATCCCCTTGGAGACAAGTCGGCTGGAGGCTGATGTATTGAATCTCGACGCAATTTGATTGTTCCATCGTCATTAGAAGGCACTGAACGTTACAATTAACTATCATTTTTGCGTCGGATACGAAAATCTAGACTCACAGGAGAGCGACCATAAGGTGCCCGAGGCAGCAATAGACCCTTGGAGACAAGTCGGCTGGAGGTCGATGTATTGAATCTCGACGCAATTTGAGAGTTCCATCGTCATTAGGCGGCCCTGAACGTTACAATTAACTATCATTTTGGCGTCGGATTCGTAAATCTAGACTTACAAGAGAACGACCATAAAGTGCCCGAGGCAGCATTAGACCCTTGGAGACAAGTCGGCTGGAGGACGATGTATTGAATCTCGACGCAATTTGAGTGTTCCATCGTCATTACAAGGCCCTGAACGTTACAATTAACTATCATTTTTGCGTCGGATTCGAAAATCTAGACTAACAGGAGAACGACCATAATGTGCCCGAGGCAGCAATAGACCCTTGGAGACAAGTCGGCTGGAGGACGATGTATTGGATCGCGACGCAATTTGAGTCTTCTATCGTCATTAGGAGGCGCTGAACGTTACAATTCACTATCATTTTTGCGTCGGATTCGAAAGTCTATACTCACAGGAGAAGGACCATGTGGTGCCCGAGGCAGCGATATCCCCTTGGAGACAAGTAGGCTGGAGGCCGATGTATTGAATCTCGACGCAATTTGAGTGTTCCATCGTCATTAGAAGGCCCTGAACGTTACAATTAACTATCATTTTTGCGTCGGATTCGAAAATCTAGACTCACAGGACAACGACCATAAGGTGCCCGAGGCAGCAATAGACCCTTGGAGACAAGTCGGCTGGAGGCCGATGTATTGAATCTCGACGCAATTTGAGAGTACCATCGGCATTAGGAGGCCCTGAATGTTGTAATTAACGATCATTTTTGCGTCTGATTTGATAATCTAAACTCACAGGAGAACGACCATAAGGTGCCCGAGGCAGCAATAGACCCTTGGAGACAAGTCGGCTGGAGGCCGATGTATTGAATCTCGACGCAATTTGAGTGTTCCATCGGCATTAGGAGGCCCTGAACGTCACAATTAACTATCATTTTTGCGTCGGGTTCGAAAATCTAGACTCACAGGAGAACGACCATAAGGTGCCCGAGGCAGCAATAGACCCTTGGAGACAAGTCGGCTGGAGGCCGATGTATTGAATCTCGACGCAATTTGAGTGTTCCATCGGCATTAGGAGGCCCTGAACGTTACAATTAACTATCATTTTTGCGTCGGATTCGAAAATCTAGACTCACAGGAGAACGACCATAAGGTGCCCGAGGCAGCAATAGACCCTTGGAGACAAGTCGGCTGGAGGACGATGTATTGGATCGCGACGCAATTTGAGTCTTCTATCGTCATTAGGAGGCGCTGAACGTTACAATTCACTATCATTTTTGCGTCGGATTCGAAAATCTATACTCACAGGAGAAGGACCATGTGGTGCCCGAGGCAGCGATATCCCCTTTGAGACAAGTAGGCTGGAGGCCGATGTATTGAATCTCGACGCAATTTGAGTGTTCCATCGGCATTAGGAGGCCCTGACCGATATAATTAACTATCATTTTTGCGTCGGATTCGATAATCTAAACTCACAGGAGAACGACCATAAGGTGCCCGAGGCAGCAATAGACCCTTGGAGACAAGTCGGCTGGAGGCCGATGTATTGAATCTCGACGCAATTTGAGTGTTCCATCGGCATTAGGAGGCCCTGAACGTTACAATTAACTATCATTTTTGCGTCGGATTCGAAAATCTAGTCTCACAGGACAACGACCATAAGGTGCCCGAGGCAGCATTAGATCCTTGGAGACAAGTCGGCTGGAGGACGATGTATTGTATCTCGACGCAATTTGAGTGTTCCATCGTCATTACAAGGCCCTGAACGTTACAATTACCTATCATTTTTCCGTCGGATTCGAAAATCTGGAATTACAAGAGAACGACCATAAAGTGCCCGAGGCAGCATTAGATCCTTGGAGACAAGTCGGCTGGAGGACGATGTATTGTATCTCGACGCAATTTGAGTGTTCCATCGTCATTACAAGGCCCTGAACGTTACAATTAACTATCATTTTAGCGTCGGATTCGAAAATCTAGACTCACAGGAGAACGACCATAAGGTGCCCGAGGCAGCAATAGACCCTTGGAGACAAGTCGGCTGGAGGACGATGTATTGGATCGCGACGCAATTTGAGTCTTCTATCGTCATTAGGAGGCGCTGAACGTTACAATTCACTATCATTTTTGCGTCGGATTCGAAAATCTAGACTCACAGGAGAAGGACCATGTGGTGCCCGAGGCAGCGATATCGCCTTGGAGACAAGTAGGCTGGAGGCCGATGTATTGAATCTCGACGCAATTTGAGTGTTCCATCGTCATTAGAAGGCCCTGAACGTTACAATTAACTATCATTTTTGCGTCGGATTCGAAAATCTAGACTCACAGGACAACGACCATAAGGTGCCCGAGGCAGCAATAGACCCTTGGAGACAAGTCGGCTGGAGGACGATGTATTGGATCGCGACGCAATTTGAGTCTTCTATCGTCATTAGGAGGCGCTGAACGTTACAATTCACTATCATTTTTGCGTCGGATTCGAAAATCTAGACTCACAGGAGAAGGACCATGTGGTGCCCGAGGCAGCGATATCCCCTTGGAGACAAGTAGGCTGGAGGCCGATGTATTGAATCTCGACGCAATTTGAGTGTTCCATCGGCATTAGGAGGCCCTGAACGTTATAATTAACTATCATTTTTGCGTCGGATTCGATAATCTAAACTCACAGGAGAACGACCATAAGGTGCCCGAGGCTGCAATAGACCCTTGGAGACAAGTCGGCTGGAGGCCGATGTATTGAATCTCGACGCAATTTGAGTGTTCCATCGGCATTAGGAGGCCCTGAACGTTACAATTAACTATCATTTTTGCGACGGGTTCGAAAATCTAGACTCACAGGAGAACGACCATAAGGTGCCCGAGGCAGCAATAGACCCTTGGAGACAAGTCGGCTGGAGGACGATGTATTGAATCTCGACGCAATTTGAGTGTTCCATCGTCATTAGAAGGCCCTGAACGTTACAATTAACTATCATTTTTGCGTCGGATTCGAAAATCTAGACTCACAGGACAACGACCATAAGGTGCCCGAGGCAGCAATAGACCCTTGGAGACAAGTCGGCTGGATTCCGATGTATTGAATCTCGACGCAATTTGAGTGTTCCATCGTCATTACAAGGCCCTGAACGTTACAATTAACTATCATTTTTGCGTCGGATTCTAAAATCTAGACTCACAGGAGAACGACCATAAGGTGCCAAAGGCAGCAATAGACCCTTGGAGACAAGTCGGCTGGAGGACGATGTATAGGATCGCGACGCAATTTGAGTCTTCTATCGTCATTAGGAGGCGCTGAACGTTACAATTCACTATCATTTTTGCGTCGGATTCGATAATCTAGACTCACAAGAGAAGGACCATGTGGTGCCCGAGGCAGCAATATCCCCTTGGAGACAAGTAGGCTGGAGGCCGATGTATTGAATCTCGACGCAATTTGAGTGTTCCATCGTCATTAGAAGGCCCTGAACGTTACAATTAACTATCATTTCTGCGTCGGATTCGAAAATCTAGACTCACAGGACAACGACCATAAGGTGCCCGAGACAGCAATAGACCCTTGGAGACAAGTCGGCTGGAGGCCGATGCATTGAATCTCGACGCAATTTGAGTGTTCCATCGGCATTAGGAGGCCCTGAATGTTATAATTAACTATCATTTTTGCGTCGGATTCGATAATCTAAACTCACAGGAGAACGACCATAAGGTGCCCGAGGCAGCAATAGACCCTTGGAGACAAGTCGGCTGGAGGCCGATGTATTGAATCTCGACGCAATTTGAGTGTTCCATCGTCATTACAAGGCCCTGAACGTTACAATTAACTATCATTTTTGCGTCGGATTCGAAAATCTAGACTCACAGGAGAACGACCATAAGGTGCCCGAGGCAGCAATAGACCCTTGGAGAAAAGTCGGCTGGAGGACGATGTATTGGATCGCGACGCAATTTGAGTCTTCTATCGTCATTAGGAGGCGCTGAACGTTACAATTCACTATCATTTTTGCGTCGGATTCGAAAATCTAGACTCACAGGAGAAGGACCATGTGGTGCCCGAGGCAGCGATATCCCCTTGGAGACAAGTAGGCTGGAGGCCGATGTATTGAATCTCGACGCAATTTGAGTGTTCCATCGGCATTAGGAGGCCCTGAACGTTATAATTAACTATCATTTTTGCGTCGGATTCGATAATCTAAACTCACAGGAGAACGACCATAAGGTGCCCGAGGCAGCAATAGACCCTTGGAGACAAGTCGGCTGGAGGCCGATGTATTGAATCTCGACGCAATTTGAGTGTTCCATCGCCATTAGGAGGCCCTGAACGTTACAATTAACTATCACTTTTGGGTCGGATTCGAAAATCTAGACTCACAGGACAACGACCATAAGGTGCCCGAGGCAGCAATAGACCCTTGGAGACAAGTCGGCTGGAGGCCGATGTATTGAATCTCGACGCAATTTGAGTGTTCCATCGTCATTACAAGGCCCTGAACGTTACAATTAACTATCATTTTTGCGTCGGATTCGAAAATCTAGACTCACAGGAGAACGATCATAAGGTGCCCGAGGCAGCAGTAGACCCTTGGAGACAAGTCGGCTGGAGGACGATGTATTGGATCGCGACGCCATTTGAGTCTTCTATCGTCATTAGGAGGCTCTGAACGTTACAATTCACTATCATTTTTGCGTCGGATTCGAAAATCTAGACTCACAGGACAACGACCATAAGGTGCCCGAGGCAGCAATAGACCCTTGGAGACAAGTCGGCTGGAGGCCGATGTATTGAATCTCTACATAATTTGAGTGTTCCATCGGCATTAGGAGGCCCTGAACGTTATAATTAACTATCATTTTTGCGTCGGATTCGATAATCTAAACTCACAGGAGAACGACCATAAGGTGCCCGAGGCAGCAATAGACCCTTGGAGACAAGTCGGCTGGAGGCCGATGTATTGAATCTCGACGCAATTTGAGTGTTCCATCGGCATTAGGAGGCCCTGAACGTTACAATTAACTATCATTTTTGCGTCGGGTTCGAAAATCTAGACTCACAGGAGAACGACCATAAGGTGCCCGAGGCAGCAATAGACCCTTGGAGACAAGTCAGCTGGAGGCCGATGTATTGAATCTCGACGCAATTTGAGTGTTCCATCGGCATTAGGAGGCCCTGAACGTTACAATTAACTATCATTTTTGCGTCGGATTCGAAAATCTAGACTCACAGGAGAACGACCATAAGGTGCCCGAGGCAGCAATAGACCCTTGGAGAAAAGTCGGCTGGAGGACGATGTATTGGAGCGCGACGCAATTTGAGTCTTCTATCGTCATTAGGAGGCGCTGAACGTTACAATTCACTATCATTTTTACGTCGGATTCGAAAATCTAGACTCACAGGAGAAGGACCATGTGGTGCCCGAGGCAGCGATATCCCCTTGGAGACAAGTAGGCTGGAGGCCGATGTATTGAATCTCGACGCAATTTGAGTGTTCCATCGGCATTAGGAGGCCCTGAACGTTATAATTAACGATCATTTTTGCGTCGGATTCGATAATCTAAACTCCCAGGAGAACGACCATAAGGTGCCCGAGGCAGCAATAGACCCTTGGAGACAAGTCGGCTGGAGCCCGATGTATTGAATCTCGACGCAATTTGAGTGTTCCATCGGCATTAGGAGGCCCTGAACGTTACAATTAACTATCATTTTTGCGTCGGGTTCGAAAATCTAGACTCACAGGAGAACGACCATAAGGTGCCCGAGGCAGCAATAGACCCTTGGAGACAAGTCGGCTGGAGGACGATGTATTGAATCTCGACGCAATTTGAGTGTTCCATCGTCATTAGAAGGCCCTGAACGTTACAATTAACTATCATTTTTGCGTCGGATGCGAAAATCTAGACTCACAGGACAACGACCATAAGGTGCCCGAGGCAGCAATAGACCCTTGGAGACAAGTCGGCTGGAGGCCGATGTATTGAATCTCGACGCAATTTGAGTGTTCCATCGTCTTTACAAGGCCCTGAACGTTACAATTAACTATCATTTTTGCGTCGGATTTGAAAATCTAGACTCACAGGAGAACGACCATAAGGTGCCCGAGGCAGCAATAGACCCTTGGAGACAAGTCGGCTGGAGGACGATGTATTGGATCGCGACGCAATTTGAGTCTTCTATCGTCATTAGGAGGCGCTGAACGTTACAATTCACTATCATTTTTGCGTCGGATTCGAAAATCTAGACTCACAGGTGAAGGACCATGTGGTGCCCGAGGCAGCGATATCCCCTTGGAGACAAGTAGGCTGGAGGCCGATGTACTGAATCTCGACGCAATTTGAGTGTTCCATCGTCATTAGAAGGCCCTGAACGTTACAATTAACTATCATTTTTGCGTCGGGTTCGAAAATCTAGACTCACAGGAGAACGACCATAAGGTGCCCGAGGCAGCAATAGACCCTTGGAGACAAGTCGGCTGGAGGACGATGTATTGAATCTCGACGCAATTTGAGTGTTCCATCGTCATTAGAAGGCCCTGAACGTTACAATTAACTATCATTTTTGCGTCGGATTCGAAAATCTAGACTCACAGGACAACGACCATAAGGTGCCCGAGGCAGCAATAGACCCTTGGAGACAAGTCGGCTGGATTCCGATGTATTGAATCTCGACGCAATTTGAGTGTTCCATCGTCATTACAAGGCCCTGAACGTTACAATTAACTATCATTTTTGCGTCGGATTCTAAAATCTAGACTCACAGGAGAACGACCATAAGGTGCCCGAGGCAGCAATAGACCCTTGGAGACAAGTCGGCTGGAGGACGATGTATTGGATCGCGACGCAATTTGAGTCTTCTATCGTCATTAGGAGGCGCTGAACGTTACAATTCACTATCATTTTTGCGTCGGATTCGATAATCTAGACTCACAAGAGAAGGACCATGTGGTGCCCGAGGCAGCGATATCCCCTTGGAGACAAGTAGGCTGGAGGCCGATGTATTGAATCTCGACGCAATTTGAGTGTTCCATCGTCATTAGAAGGCCCTGAACGTTACAATTAACTATCATTTTTGCGTCGGATTCGAAAATCTAGACTCACAGGACAACGACCATAAGGTGCCCGAGGCAGCAATAGACCCTTGGAGACAAGTCGGCTGGAGGCCGATGCATTGAATCTCGACGCAATTTGAGTGTTCCATCGGCATTAGGAGGCCCTGAACGTTATAATTAACTATCATTTTTGCGTCGGATTCGATAATCTAAACTCACAGGAGAACGACCATAAGGTGCCCGAGGCAGCAATAGACCCTTGGAGACAAGTCGGCTGGAGGCCGATGTATTGAATCTCGACGCAATTTGAGTGTTCCATCGTCATTACAAGGCCCTGAACGTTACAATTAACTATCATTTTTGCGTCGGATTCGAAAATCTAGACTCACAGGAGAACGATCATAAGGTGCCCGAGGCAGCAGTAGACCCTTGGAGACAAGTCGGCTGGAGGACGATGTATTGGATCGCGACGCAATTTGAGTCTTCTATCGTCATTAGGAGGCGCTGAACGTTACAATTCACTATCATTTTTGCGTCGGATTCGATAATCTAGACTCACAAGAGAAGGACCATGTGGTGCCCGAGGCAGCGATATCCCCTTGGAGACAAGTCGGCTGGAGGCCGATGTATTGAATCTCTACATAATTTGAGTGTTCCATCGGCATTAGGAGGCCCTGAACGTTATAATTAACTATCATTTTTGCGTCGGATTCGATAATCTAAACTCACAGGAGAACGACCATAAGGTGCCCGAGGCAGCAATAGACCCTTGGAGACAAGTCGGCTGGAGGCCGATGTATTGAATCTCGACGCAATTTGAGTGTTCCATCGGCATTAGGAGGCCCTGAACGTTACAATTAACTATCATTTTTGCGTCGGGTTCGAAAATCTAGACTCACCGGAGAACGACCATAAGGTGCCCGAGGCAGCAATAGACCCTTGGAGACAAGTCAGCTGGAGGCCGATGTATTGAATCTCGACGCAATTTGAGTGTTCCATCGGCATTAGGAGGCCCTGAACGTTACAATTAACTATCATTTTTGCGTCGGATTCGAAAATCTAGACTCACAGGAGAACGACCATAAGGTGCCCGAGGCAGCAATAGACCCTTGGAGAAAAGTCGGCTGGAGGACGATGTATTGGATCGCGACGCAATTTGAGTCTTCTATCGTCATTAGGAGGCGCTGAACGTTACAATTCACTATCATTTTTGCGTCGGATTCGAAAATCTAGACTCACAGGAGAAGGACCATGTGGTGCCCGAGGCAGCGATATCCCCTTGGAGACAAGTAGGCTGGAGGCCGATGTATTGAATCTCGACGCAATTTGAGTGTTCCATCGGCATTAGGAGGCCCTGAACGTTATAATTATCGATCATTTTTGCGTCGGATTCGATAATCTAAACTCCCAGGAGAACGACCATAAGGTGCCCGAGGCAGCAATAGACCCTTGGAGACAAGTCGGCTGGAGCCCGATGTATTGAATCTCGACGCAATTTGAGTGTTCCATCGGCATTAGGAGGCCCTGAACGTTACAATTAACTATCATTTTTGCGTCGGGTTCGAAAATCTAGACTCACAGGAGAACGACCATAAGGTGCCCGAGGCAGCAATAGACCCTTGGAGACAAGTCGGCTGGAGGACGATGTATTGAATCTCGACGCAATTTGAGTGTTCCATCGTCATTAGAAGGCCCTGAACGTTACAATTAACTATCATTTTTGCGTCGGATGCGAAAATCTAGACTCACAGGACAACGACCATAAGGTGCCCGAGGCAGCAATAGACATTTGGAGACAAGTCGGCTGGAGGCCGATGTATTGAATCTCGACGCAATTTGAGTGTTCCATCGTCTTTACAAGGCCCTGAACGTTACAATTAACTATCATTTTTGCGTCGGATTCGAAAATCTAGACTCACAGGAGAACGACCATAAGGTGCCCGAGGCAGCAATAGACCCTTGGAGACAAGTCGGCTGGAGGACGATGTATTGGATCGCGACGCTATTTGAGTCTTCTATCGTCATTAGGAGGCGCTGAACGTTACAATTCACTATCATTTTTGCGTCGGATTCGAAAATCTAGACTCACAGGTGAAGGACCATGTGGTGCCCGAGGCAGCGATATCCCCTTGGAGACAAGTAGGCTGGAGGCCGATGTATTGAATCTCGACGCAATTTGAGTGTTCCATCGTCATTAGAAGGCCCTGAACGTTACAATTAACTATCATTTTTGCGTCGGATTCGAAAATCTAGACTCACAGGACACCGACCATAAGGTGCCCGAGGCAGCAATAGACCCTTGGAGACAAGTCGGCTGGAGGCCGATGTATTGAATCTCGACGTAATTTGAGTGTTCCATCGGCATTAGGAGCCCCTGAACGTTACAATTAACTATCATTTTTGCGTCGGGTTCGAAAATCTAGACTCACAGGAGAACGACCATAAGGTGCCCGAGGCAGCAATAGACCCTTGGAGACAAGTCGGCTGGAGGACGATGTATTGAATCTCGACGCAATTTGAGTGTTCCATCGTCATTAGAAGGCCCTGAACGTTACAATTAACTATCATTTTTGCGTCGGATTCGAAAATCTAGACTCACAGGACAACGACCATAAGGTGCCCGAGGCAGCAATAGACCCTTGGAGACAAGTCGGCTGGATTCCGATGTATTGAATCTCGACGCAATTTGAGTGTTCCATCGTCATTACAAGGCCCTGAACGTTACAATTAACTATCATTTTTGCGTCGGATTCTAAAATCTAGACTCACAGGAGAACGACCATAAGGTGCCCGAGGCAGCAATAGACCCTTGGAGACAAGTCGGCTGGAGGACGATGTATTGGATCGCGACGCAATTTGAGTCTTCTATCGTCATTAGGAGGCGCTGAACGTTACAATTCACTATCATTTTTGCGTCGGATTCGATAATCTAGACTCACAAGAGAAGGACCATGTGGTGCCCGAGGCAGCGATATCCCCTTGGAGACAAGTAGGCTGGAGGCCGATGTATTGAATCTCGACGCAATTTGAGTGTTCCATCGTCATTAGAAGGCCCTGAACGTTACAATTAACTATCATTTTTGCGTCGGATTCGAAAATCTAGACTCACAGGACAACGACCATAAGGTGCCCGAGGCAGCAATAGACCCTTGGAGACAAGTCGGCTGGAGGCCGATGCATTGAATCTCGACGCAATTTGAGTGTTCCATCGGCATTAGGAGGCCCTGAACGTTATAATTAACTATCATTTTTGCGTCGGATTCGATAATCTAAACTCACAGGAGAACGACCATAAGGTGCCCGAGGCAGCAATAGACCCTTGGAGACAAGTCGGCTGGAGGCCGATGTATTGAATCTCGACGCAATTTGAGTGTTCCATCGTCATTACAAGGCCCTGAACGTTACAATTAACTATCATTTTTGCGTCGGATTCGAAAATCTAGACTCACAGGAGAACGATCATAAGGTGCCCGAGGCAGCAGTAGACCCTTGGAGACAAGTCGGCTGGAGGACGATGTATTGGATCGCGACGCAATTTGAGTCTTCTATCGTCATTAGGAGGCGCTGAACGTTACAATTCACTATCATTTTTGCGTCGGATTCGATAATCTAGACTCACAAGAGAAGGACCATGTGGTGCCCGAGGCAGCGATATCCCCTTGGAGACAAGTCGGCTGGAGGCCGATGTATTGAATCTCTACATAATTTGAGTGTTCCATCGGCATTAGGAGGCCCTGAACGTTATAATTAACTATCATTTTTGCGTCGGATTCGATAATCTAAACTCACAGGAGAACGACCATAAGGTGCCCGAGGCAGCAATAGACCCTTGGAGACAAGTCGGCTGGAGGCCGATGTATTGAATCTCGACGCAATTTGAGTGTTCCATCGGCATTAGGAGGCCCTGAACGTTACAATTAACTATCATTTTTGCGTCGGGTTCGAAAATCTAGACTCACAGGAGAACGACCATAAGGTGCCCGAGGCAGCAATAGACCCTTGGAGACAAGTCAGCTGGAGGCCGATGTATTGAATCTCGACGCAATTTGAGTGTTCCATCGGCATTAGGAGGCCCTGAACGTTACAATTAACTATCATTTTTGCGTCGGATTCGAAAATCTAGACTCACAGGAGAACGACCATAAGGTGCCCGAGGCAGCAATAGACCCTTGGAGAAAAGTCGGCTGGAGGACGATGTATTGGATCGCGACGCAATTTGAGTCTTCTATCGTCATTAGGAGGCGCTGAACGTTACAATTCACTATCATTTTTGCGTCGGATTCGAAAATCTAGACTCACAGGAGAAGGACCATGTGGTGCCCGAGGCAGCGATATCCCCTTGGAGACAAGTAGGCTGGAGGCCGATGTATTGAATCTCGACGCAATTTGAGTGTTCCATCGGCATTAGGAGGCCCTGAACGTTATAATTAACGATCATTTTTGCGTCGGATTCGATAATCTAAACTCCCAGGAGAACGACCATAAGGTGCCCGAGGCAGCAATAGACCCTTGGAGACAAGTCGGCTGGAGCCCGATGTATTGAATCTCGACGCAATTTGAGTGTTCCATCGGCATTAGGAGGCCCTGAACGTTACAATTAACTATCATTTTTGCGTCGGGTTCGAAAATCTAGACTCACAGGAGAACGACCATAAGGTGCCCGAGGCAGCAATAGACCCTTGGAGACAAGTCGGCTGGAGGACGATGTATTGAATCTCGACGCAATTTGAGTGTTCCATCGTCATTAGAAGGCCCTGAACGTTACAATTAACTATCATTTTTGCGTCGGATGCGAAAATCTAGACTCACAGGACAACGACCATAAGGTGCCCGAGGCAGCAATAGACCCTTGGAGACAAGTCGGCTGGAGGCCGATGTATTGAATCTCGACGCAATTTGAGTGTTCCATCGTCTTTACAAGGCCCTGAACGTTACAATTAACTATCATTTTTGCGTCGGATTCGAAAATCTAGACTCACAGGAGAACGACCATAAGGTGCCCGAGGCAGCAATAGACCCTTGGAGACAAGTCGGCTGGAGGACGATGTATTGGATCGCGACGCAATTTGAGTCTTCTATCGTCATTAGGAGGCGCTGAACGTTACAATTCACTATCATTTTTGCGTCGGATTCGAAAATCTAGACTCACAGGTGAAGGACCATGTGGTGCCCGAGGCAGCGATATCCCCTTGGAGACAAGTAGGCTGGAGGCCGATGTATTGAATCTCGACGCAATTTGAGTGTTCCATCGTCATTAGAAGGCCCTGAACGTTACAATTAACTATCATTTTTGCGTCGGATTCGAAAATCTAGACTCACAGGACACCGACCATAAGGTGCCCGAGGCAGCAATAGACCCTTGGAGACAAGTCGGCTGGAGGCCGATGTATTGAATCTCGACGTAATTTGAGTGTTCCATCGGCATTAGGAGCCCCTGAACGTTACAATTAACTATCATTTTTGCGTCGGGTTCGAAAATCTAGACTCACAGGAGAACGACCATAAGGTGCCCGAGGCAGCAATAGACCCTTGGAGACAAGTCGGCTGGAGGACGATGTATTGAATCTCGACGCAATTTGAGTGTTCCATCGTCATTAGAAGGCCCTGAACGTTACAATTAACTATCATTTTTGCGTCGGATTCGAAAATCTAGACTCACAGGACAACGACCATAAGGTGCCCGAGGCAGCAATAGACCCTTGGAGACAAGTCGGCTGGATTCCGATGTATTGAATCTCGACGCAATTTGAGTGTTCCATCGTCATTACAAGGCCCTGAACGTTACAATTAACTATCATTTTTGCGTCGGATTCTAAAATCTAGACTCACAGGAGAACGACCATAAGGTGCCCGAGGCAGCAATAGACCCTTGGAGACAAGTCGGCTGGAGGACGATGTATTGGATCGCGACGCAATTTGAGTCTTCTATCGTCATTAGGAGGCGCTGAACGTTACAATTCACTATCATTTTTGCGTCGGATTCGATAATCTAGACTCACAAGAGAAGGACCATGTGGTGCCCGAGGCAGCGATATCCCCTTGGAGACAAGTAGGCTGGAGGCCGATGTGTTCAATCTCGACGCAATTTGAGTGTTCCATCGTCATTAGAAGGCCCTGAACGTTACAATTAACTATCATTTTTGCGTCGGATTCGAAAATCTAGACTCACAGGACAACGACCATAAGGTGCCCGAGGCAGCAATAGACCCTTGGAGACAAGTCGGCTGGAGGCCGATGCATTGAATCTCGACGCAATTTGAGTGTTCCATCGGCATTAGGAGGCCCTGAACGTTACAATTAACTATCATTTTTGCGTCGGATTCGATAATCTAAACTCACAGGAGAACGACCATAAGGTGCCCGAGGCAGCAATAGACCCTTGGAGACAAGTCGGCTGGAGGCCGATGTATTGAATCTCGACGCAATTTGAGTGTTCCATCGGCATTAGGAGGCCCTGAACGTTATAATTAACTATCATTTTTGCGTCGGATTCGATAATCTAAACTCACAGGAGAACGACCATAAGGTGCCCGAGGCAGCAATAGACCCTTGGAGAAAAGTCGGCTGGAGGACGATGTATTGGATCGCGACGCAATTTGAGTCTTCTATCGTCATTAGGAGGCGCTGAACGTTACAATTCACTATCATTTTTGCGTCGGATTCGAAAATCTAGACTCACAGGAGAAGGACCATGTGGTGCCCGAGGCAGCGATATCCCCTTGGAGACAAGTAGGCTGGAGGCCGATGTATTGAATCTCGACGCAATTTGAGTGTTCCATCGGCATTAGGAGGCCCTGAACGTTATAATTAACTATCATTTTTGCGTCGGATTCGATAATCTAAACTCACAGGAGAACGACCATAAGGTGCCCGAGGCAGCAATAGACCCTTGGAGACAAGTCGGCTGGAGGCCGATGTATTGAATCTCGACGCAATTTGAGTGTTCCATCGCCATTAGGAGGCCCTGAACGTTACAATTAACTATCATTTTTGGGTCGGATTCGAAAATCTAGACTCACAGGACAACGACCATAAGGTGCCCGAGGCAGCAATAGACCCTTGGAGACAAGTCGGCTGGAGGCCGATGTATTGAATCTCGACGCAATTTGAGTGTTCCATCGTCATTACAAGGCCCTGAACGTTACAAGTAACTATCATTTTTGCGTCGGATTCGAAAATCTAGACTCACAGGAGAACGATCATAAGGTGCCCGAGGCAGCAGTAGACCCTTGGAAACAAGTCGGCTGGAGGACGATGTATTGGATCGCGACGCCATTTGAGTCTTCTATCGTCATTAGGAGGCTCTGAACGTTACAATTCACTATCATTTTTGCGTCGGATTCGAAAATCTAGACTCACAGGACAACGACCATAAGGTGCCCGAGGCAGCAATAGACCCTTGGAGACAAGTCGGCTGGAGGCCGATGTATTGAATCTCTACATAATTTGAGTGTTCCATCGGCATTAGGAGGCCCTGAACGTTATAATTAACTATCATTTTTGCGTCGGATTCGATAATCTAAACTCACAGGAGAACGACCATAAGGTGCCCGAGGCAGCAATAGACCCTTGGAGACAAGTCGGCTGGAGGCCGATGTATTGAATCTCGACGCAATTTGAGTGTTCCATCGGCATTAGGAGGCCCTGAACGTTACAATTAACTATCATTTTTGCGTCGGGTTCGAAAATCTAGACTCACAGGAGAACGACCATAAGGTGCCCGAGGCAGCAATAGACCCTTGGAGACAAGTCAGCTGGAGGCCGATGTATTGAATCTCGACGCAATTTGAGTGTTCCATCGGCATTAGGAGGCCCTGAACGTTACAATTAACTATCATTTTTGCGTCGGATTCGAAAATCTAGACTCACAGGACAACGACCATAAGGTGCCCGAGGCAGCAATAGACCCTTGGAGACAAGTCGGCTGGATTCCGATGTATTGAATCTCGACGCAATTTGAGTGTTCCATCGTCATTACAAGGCCATGAACGTTACAATTAACTATCATTTTTGCGTCGGATTCTAAAATCTAGACTCACAGGAGAACGACCATAAGGTGCCCGAGGCAACAATAGACCCTTGGAGACAAGTCGGCTGGAGGACGATGTATTGGATCGCGACGCAATTTGAGTCTTCTATCGTCATTAGGAGGCGCTGAACGTTACAATTCACTATCATTTTTGCGTCGGATTCGATAATCTAGACTCACAAGAGAAGGACCATGTGGTGCCCGAGGCAGCGATATCCCCTTGGAGACAAGTAGGCTGGAGGCCGATGTATTGAATCTCGACGCAATTTGAGTGTTCCATCGTCATTAGAAGGCCCTGAACGTTACAATTAACTATCATTTTTGCGTCGGATTCGAAAATCTGGACTCACAGGACAACGACCATAAGGTGCCCGAGGCAGCAATAGACCCTTGGAGACAAGTCGGCTGGAGGCCGATGCATTGAATCTCGACGCAATTTGAGTGTTCCATCGGCATTAGGAGGCCCTGAACGTTATAATTAACTATCATTTTTGCGTCGGAATCGATAATCTAAACTCACAGGAGAACGACCATAAGGTGCCCGAGGCAGCAATAGACCCTTGGAGACAAGTCGGCTGGAGGCCGATGTATTGAATCTCGACGCAATTTGAGTGTTCCATCGTCATTACAAGGCCCTGAACGTTACAATTAACTATCATTTTTGCGTCGGATTCGAAAATCTAGACTCACAGGAGAACGACCATAAGGTGCCCGAGGCAGCAATAGACCCTTGGAGAAAAGTCGGCTGGAGGACGATGTATTGGATCGCGACGCAATTTGAGTCTTCTATCGTCATTAGGAGGCGCTGAACGTTACAATTCACTATCATTTTTGCGTCGGATTCGAAAATCTAGACTCACAGGAGAAGGACCATGTGGTGCCCGAGGCAGCGATATCCCCTTGGAGACAAGTAGGCTGGAGGCCGATGTATTGAATCTCGACGCAATTTGAGTGTTCCATCGGCATTAGGAGGCCCTGAACGTTATAATTAACTATCATTTTTGCGTCGGATTCGATAATCTAAACTCACAGGAGAACGACCATAAGGTGCCCGAGGCAGCAATAGACCCTTGGAGACAAGTCGGCTGGAGGCCGATGTATTGAATCTCGACGCAATTTGAGTGTTCCATCGCCATTAGGAGGCCCTGAACGTTACAATTAACTATCATTTTTGGGTCGGATTCGAAAATCTAGACTCACAGGACAACGACCATAAGGTGCCCGAGGCAGCAATAGACCCTTGGAGACAAGTCGGCTGGAGGCCGATGTATTGAATCTCGACGCAATTTGAGTGTTCCATCGTCATTACAAGGCCCTGAACGTTACAATTAACTATCATTTTTGCGTCGGATTCGAAAATCTAGACTCACAGGAGAACGATCATAAGGTGCCCGAGGCAGCAGTAGACCCTTGGAGACAAGTCGGCTGGAGGACGATGTATTGGATCGCGAAGCCATTTGAGTCTTCTATCGTCATTAGGAGGCTCTGAACGTTACAATTCACTATCATTTTTGCGTCGGATTCGAAAATCTAGACTCACAGGACAACGACCATAAGGTGCCCGAGGCAGCAATAGACCCTTGGAGACAAGTCGGCTGGAGGCCGATGTATTGAATCTCTACATAATTTGAGTGTTCCATCGGCATTAGGAGGCCCTGAACGTTATAATTAACTATCATTTTTGCGTCGGATTCGATAATCTAAACTCACAGGAGAACGACCATAAGGTGCCCGAGGCAGCAATAGACCCTTGGAGACAAGTCGGCTGGAGGCCGATGTATTGAATCTCGACGCAATTTGAGTGTTCCATCGGCATTAGGAGGCCCTGAACGTTACAATTAACTATCATTTTTGCGTCGGGTTCGAAAATCTAGACTCACAGGAGAACGACCATAAGGTGCCCGAGGCAGCAATAGACCCTTGGAGACAAGTCAGCTGGAGGCCGATGTATTGAATCTCGACGCAATTTGAGTGTTCCATCGGCATTAGGAGGCCCTGAACGTTACAATTAACTATCATTTTTGCGTCGGATTCGAAAATCTAGACTCACAGGAGAACGACCATAAGGTGCCCGAGGCAGCAATAGACCCTTGGAGAAAAGTCGGCTGGAGGACGATGTATTGGATCGCGACGCAATTTGAGTCTTCTATCGTCATTAGGAGGCGCTGAACGTTACAATTCACTATCATTTTTGCGTCGGATTCGAAAATCTAGACTCACAGGAGAAGGACCATGTGGTGCCCGAGGCAGCGATATCCCCTTGGAGACAAGTAGGCTGGAGGCCGATGTATTGAATCTCGACGCAATTTGAGTGTTCCATCGGCATTAGGAGGCCCTGAACGTTATAATTAACGATCATTTTTGCGTCGGATTCGATAATCTAAACTCCCAGGAGAACGACCATAAGGTGCCCGAGGCAGCAATAGACCCTTGGAGACAAGTCGGCTGGAGCCCGATGTATTGAATCTCGACGCAATTTGAGTGTTCCATCGGCATTAGGAGGCCCTGAACGTTACAATTAACTATCATTTTTGCGTCGGGTTCGAAAATCTAGACTCACAGGAGAACGACCATAAGGTGCCCGAGGCAGCAATAGACCCTTGGAGACAAGTCGGCTGGAGGACGATGTATTGAATCTCGACGCAATTTGAGTGTTCCATCGTCATTAGAAGGCCCTGAACGTTACAATTAACTATCATTTTTGCGTCGGATGCGAAAATCTAGACTCACAGGACAACGACCATAAGGTGCCCGAGGCAGCAATAGACCCTTGGAGACAAGTCGGCTGGAGGCCGATGTATTGAATCTCGACGCAATTTGAGTGTTCCATCGTCTTTACAAGGCCCTGAACGTTACAATTAACTATCATTTTTGCGTCGGATTCGAAAATCTAGACTCACAGGAGAACGACCATAAGGTGCCCGAGGCAGCAATAGACCCTTGGAGACAAGTCGGCTGGAGGACGATGTATTGGATCGCGACGCAATTTGAGTCTTCTATCGTCATTAGGAGGCGCTGAACGTTACAATTCACTATCATTTTTGCGTCGGATTCGAAAATCTAGACTCACAGGTGAAGGACCATGTGGTGCCCGAGGCAGCGATATCCCCTTGGAGACAAGTAGGCTGGAGGCCGATGTATTGAATCTCGACGCAATTTGAGTGTTCCATCGTCATTAGAAGGCCCTGAACGTTACAATTAACTATCATTTTTGCGTCGGATTCGAAAATCTAGACTCACAGGACACCGACCATAAGGTGCCCGAGGCAGCAATAGACCCTTGGAGACAAGTCGGCTGGAGGCCGATGTATTGAATCTCGACGTAATTTGAGTGTTCCATCGGCATTAGGAGCCCCTGAACGTTACAATTAACTATCATTTTTGCGTCGGGTTCGAAAATCTAGACTCACAGGAGAACGACCATAAGGTGCCCGAGGCAGCAATAGACCCTTGGAGACAAGTCGGCTGGAGGCCGATGTATTGAATCTCGACGCAATTTGAGTGTTCCATCGGCATTAGGAGGCCCTGAACGTTACAATTATCTATCATTTTAGCGTCGGGTTCGAAAATCTAGACTCACAGGAGAACGACCATAAGGTGCCCGAGGCAGCAATAGACCCTTGGAGACAAGTCGGCTGGAGGACGATGTATTGAATCTCGACGCAATTTGAGAGTTCCATCGTCATTAGGCTGCCCTGAACGTTACAATTAACTATCATTTTTGCGTCGGATTCGAAAATCTAGAATTACAAGAGAACGACCATAAAGTGCCCGAGGCAGCATTAGATCCTTGGAGACAAGTCGGCTGGAGGACGATGTATTGTATCTCGACGCAATTTGAGTGTTCCATCGTCATTAGAAGGCCCTGAACGTTACAATTAACTATCATTTTTGCGTCGGATTCGAAAATCTAGACTCACAGGAGAACGACCATAAGGTGCCCGAGGCAGCAATAGACCCTTGGAGACAAGTCGGCTGGAGGACGATGTATTGGATCGCGACGCAATTTGAGTCTTCTATCGTCATTAGGAGGCGCTGAACGTTACAATTCACTATCACTTTTGCGTCGGATTCGAAAATCTAGACTCACAGGAGAACGACCATAATGTGCCCGAGGCAGCAATAGACCCTTGGAGACAAGTCGGCTGGAGGACGATGTAGTGGATCGCGACGCAATTTGAGTCTTCTATCGTCATTAGGAGGCGCTGAACGTTACAATTCACTATCATTTTTGCGTCGGATTCGAAAATCTAGACTCACAGGAGAAGGACCATGTGGTGCCCGAGGCAGCGATATCCCCTTGGAGACAAGTAGGCTGGAGGCCGATGTATTGAATCTCGACGCAATTTGAGTGTTCCATCGTCATTAGAAGGCCCTGAACGTTACAATTAACTATCATTTTTGCGTCGGGTTCGAAAATCTAGACTCACAGGACAACGACCATAAGGTGCCCGAGGCAGCAATAGACCCTTGGAGGACAAGTCGGCTGGAGGCCGATGTATTGAATCTCGACGCAATTTGAGTGTTCCATCGGCATTAGGAGGCCCTGAACGTTACAATTAACTATCATTTTTGCGTCGGATTCGAAAATCTAGACTCACAGGAGAACGACCATAAGGTGCCCGAGGCAGCAATAGACCCTTGGAGACAAGTCGGCTGGAGGCCGATGTATTGAATCTCGACGCAATTTGAGTGTTCCATCGTCATTAGGAGGCCCTGAACGTTACAATTAACTATCATTTTTGCGTCGGGTTCGAAAATCTAGACTCACAGGACAACGACCATAAGGTGCCCGAGGCAGCAATAGACCCTTGGAGACAAGTCGGCTGGAGGCCGATGTATTGAATCTCGACGCAATTTGAGTGTTCCATCGGCATTAGGAGGCCCTGAACGTTACAATTAACTATCATTTTTGCGTCGGATTCGAAAATCTAGACTCACAGGAGAACGACCATAAGGTGCCCGAGGCAGCAATAGACCCTTGGAGACAAGTCGGCTGGAGGACGATGTATTGGATCGCGACGCAATTTGAGTCTTCTATCGTCATTAGGAGGCGCTGAACGTTACAATTCACTATCATTTTTGCGTCGGATTCGAAAATCTAGACTGACAGGAGAAGGACCATGTGGTGCCCGAGGCAGCGATATCCCCTTGGAGACAAGTAGGCTGGAGGCCAATGTATTGAATCTCGACGCAATTTGAGTGTTCCATCGTCATTAGAAGGCCCTGAACGTTACAATTAACTATCATTTTTGCGTCGGATTCGATAATCTAAACTCACAGGAGAACGACCATAAGGTGCCCGAGGCAGCAATAGACCCTTGGAGACAAGTCGGCTGGAGGCCGATGTATTGAATCTCGACGCAATTTGAGTGTTCCATCGACATTAGGAGGCCCTGAACGTTACAATTAACTATCATTTTTGCGTCGGGTTCGAAAATCTAGACTCACAGGAGAACGACCATAAGGTGCCCGAGGCAGCAATAGACCCTTGGAGACAAGTCGGCTGGAGGACGATGTATTGAATCTCGACGCAATTTGAGTGTTCCATCGTCATTAGAAGGCCCTGAACGTTACAATTAACTATCATTTTTGCGTCGGATTCGAAAATCTAGACTCACAGGACAACGACCATAAGGTGCCCGAGGCAGCAATAGACCCTTGGAGACAAGTCGGCTGGAGGACGATGTATTGGATCGCGACGCAATTTGAGTCTTCTATCGTCATTAGGAGGCGCTGAACGTTACAATTCACTATCATTTTTGCGTCGGATTCGAAAATCTAGACTCACAGGAGAAGGACCATGTGGTGCCCGAGGCAGCGATATCCCCTTGGAGACAAGTAGGCTGGAGGCCGATGTATTGAATCTCGACGCAATTTGAGTGTTCCATCGTCATTAGAAGGCCCTGAACGTTACAATTAACTATCATTTTTGCGTCGGATTCGAAAATCTAGACTCACAGGACAACGACCATAAGGTGCCCGAGGCAGCAATAGACCCTTGGAGACAAGACGGCTGGAGGCCGATGTATTGAATCTCGACATAATTTGAGTGTTCCATCGGCATTAGGAGGCCCTGAACGTTATAATTAACTATCATTTTTGCGTCGGATTCGATAATCTAAACTCACAGGAGAACGACCATAAGGTGCCCGAGGCAGCAATAGACCCTTGGAGACAAGTCGGCTGGAGGCCGATGTATTGAATCTCGACGCAATTTGAGTGTTCCATCGTCATTACAAGGCCCTGAACGTTACAATTAACTATCATTTTTCCGTCGGATTCGAAAATCTAGACTCACAGGAGAACGACCATAAGGTGCCCGATGCAGCAATAGACCCTTGGAGACAAATCGGCTGGAGGCCGATGTATTGAATCTCGACGCAATTTGAGTGTTCCATCGGCATTAGGAGGCCCTGAACGTTACAATTAACTATCATTTTTGCGTCGGGTTCGAAAATCTAGACTCACAGGAGAACGACCATAAGGTGCCCGAGGCAGCAATAGACCCTTGGAGACAAGTCGGCTGGAGGACGATGTATTGAATCTCGACGCAATTTGAGTGTTCCATCGGCATTAGGAGGCCCTGAACGTTACAATTAATTATCATTTTAGCGTCGGGTTCGAAAATCTAGACTCACAGGAGAACGACCATAAGGTGCCCGAGGCAGCAATAGACCCTTGGAGACAAGTCGGCTGGAGGCCGATGTATTGAATCTCGACGCAATTTGAGTGTTCCATCGTCATTACAAGGCCCTGAACGTTACAATTAACTATCATTTTTGCGTCGGATTCGAAAATCTAGACTCACAGGAGAACGACCATAAGGTGCCCGAGGCAGCAATAGACCCTTGGAGACAAGGCGGCTGGAGGACGATGTATTGGATCGCGACGCAATTTGAGTCTTCTATCGTCATTAGGAGGCGCTGCACGTTACAATTCACTATCAATTTTGCGTCGGATTCGAAAATCTAGACTCACAGGAGAAGGACCATGTGGTGCCCGAGGCAGCGATATCCCCTTGGAGACAAGTCGGCTGGAGGACGATGTATTGAATCTCGACGCAATTTGAGTGTCCCATCGTCATTAGGAGGCCCTAAACCTTACAATTAACTATCATTTTTGCGTCGGATTCGATAATCTAAACTCACAGGGGAACGACCATACGGTGCCCGAGGAAGCGATATCCCCTTGGAGACAAGTCGGCTGGAGGACGATGTATTGAATCTCGACGCAATTTGAGTCTTCTGTCGTCATTAGGAGGCGCTGAACGTTACAATTCACTATCATTTTTGCGTCGGATTCGAAAATCTAGACTCACAGGAGAAACATCATATTGTGCCCGAGGCAGCAATATCCCCTTGCAGACAAGTCGGCTGGAGGACGATGTATTGAATCTCGACGCAATTTGAGAGTTCCATTGTCATTAGGCGGCCCTGAACGTTACAATTAACTATCATTTTTGCGTCGGATTCGAAAATCTAGGCTTACAAGAGAACGACCATAAAGTGCCCGAGGCAGCATCAGATCCTTGGAGACAAGTCGGCTGGAGGACGATGTATTGGATCGCGACGCAATTTGAGTGTTCCATCGTCATTAGGAGGCCCTGAATGTTACAATTAACTATCATTTTTGTGTCGGATTCGAAAATCTAGACTCACAGGAGAACGACCATAAGGTGCCCGAGGCAGCAATACACCCTTGGAGACAAGTCGGCTGGAGGCCGATGTATTGAATCTCGACGCAATCTGAGTATTCCATTGGCATTAGGAGGCCCGGAACGTTAAAATTAACTATCATTTTTGCGTCGGATTCGATAATCTAAACTCACAGGAGAACGACCATACGGTGCCCGAGGCAGCAACAGACCCTTGGAGACAAGTCGGCTGGAGGACGATGTATTGAATCTCGACGCAATTTGAGTGTTCCATCGTCATTACAAGGCCCTGAACGTTACAATTAACTATCATTTTTGCGTCGGATTCGAAAATCTAGACTCACGGGAGAACGACCATAAGGTGCCCGAGGCAGCAATAGACCCTTGGAGACAAGTCGGCTGGAGGACGATGTATTGGATCGCGACGCAATTTGAGTCTTCTATCGTCATTAGGAGGCGCTGAACGTTACAATTCACTATCATTTTTGCGTCGGATTCGAAAATCTAGACTCACAGGAGAAGGACCATGTGGTGCCCGAGGCAGCGATATCCCCTTGGAGACAAGTCGGCTGGAGGCCGATGTATTGAATCTCGACGCAATTTGAGTGTTCCATCGTCATTAGAAGGCCCTGAACGTTACAATTAACTATCATTTTTGCGTCGGATACGAAAATCTAGACTCACAGGAGAGCGACCATAAGGTGCCCGAGGCAGCAATGGACCCTTGGAGACAAGTCGGCTAGAGGACGATGTATTGAATCTCGACGCAATTTGAGAGTTCCATCGTCATTAGGCGGCCCTGAACGTTACAATTAACTATCATTTTGGCGTCGGATTCGTAAATCTAGACTTACAAGAGAACGACCATAAAGTGCCCGAGGCAGCATTAGATCCTTGGAGACAAGTCGGCTGGAGGACGATGTATTGAATCTCGACGCAATTTGAGTGTTCCATCGTCATTACAAGGCCCTGAACGTTACAATTAACTATCATTTTTGCGTCGGATTCGAAAATCTAGACTCACAGGAGAACGACCATAATGTGCCCGAGGCAGCAATAGACCCTTGGAGACAAGTCGGCTGGAGTACGATGTATTGGATCGCGACGCAATTTGAGTCTTCTATCGTCATTAGGAGGCGCTGAACGTTACAATTCACTATCATTTTTGCGTCGGATTCGAAAATCTAGACTCACAGGAGAAGGACCATGTGGTGCCCGAGGCAGCGATATCCCCTTGGAGACAAGTAGGCTGGAGGCCGATGTATTGAATCTCGACGCAATTTGAGTGTTCCATCGTCATTAGAAGGCACTGAACGTTACAATTAACTATCATTTTTGCGTCGGATTCGAAAATCTAGACTCACAGGACAACGACCATAAGGTGCCCGAGGCAGCAATAGACCCTTGGAGACAAGTCGGCTGGAGGCCGATGTATTGAATCTCGACGCAATTTGAGTGTTCCATCGGCATTAGGAGGCCCTGAACGTTATAATTAACTATCATTTTTGCGTCGGATTCGATAATCTAAACTCACAGGAGAACGACCATAAGGTGCCCGAGGCAGCAATAGACCCTTGGAGACAAGTCGGCTGGAGGCCGATGTATTGAATCTCGACGCAATTTGAGTGTTCCATCGTCATTACAAGGCCCTGAACGTTACAATTAACTATCATTTTTGCGTCGGATTCGAAAATCTAGATTCACAGGACAACGACCATAAGGTGCCCGAGGCAGCAATAGACCCTTGGAGACAAGTCGGCTGGAGGACGATGTATTGAATCTCGACGCAATTTGAGTGTTCCATCGTCATTAGAAGGCCCTGAACGTTACAATTAACTATCATTTTTGCGTCGGATTCGAAAATCTAGACTCACAGGACAACGACCATAAGGTGCCCGAGGCAGCAATAGACCCTTGGAGACAAGTCGGCTGGAGGCCGATGTATTGAATCTCGACGCAATTTGAGTGTTCCATCGGCATTAGGAGGCCCTGAACGTTATAATTAACTATCATTTTTGCGTCGGATTCGATAATCTAAACTCACAGGAGAACGACCATAAGGTGCCCGAGGCAGCAATAGACCCTTGGAGACAAGTCGGCTGGAGGCCGATGTATTGAATCTCGACGCAATTTGAGTGTTCCATCGTCATTACAAGGCCCTGAACGTTACAATTAACTATCATTTTTGCGTCGGATTCGAAAATCTAGACTCACAGGAGAACGACCATAAGGTGCCCGAGGCAGCAATAGACCCTTGGAGACAAGGCGGCTGGAGGACGATGTATTGGATCGCGACGCAATTTGAGTCTTCTATCGTCATTAGGAGGCGCTGAACGTTACAATTCACTATCAATTTTGCGTCGGATTCGAAAATCTAGACTCACAGGAGAAGGACCATGTGGTGCCCGAGGCAGCGATATCCCCTTGGAGACAAGTCGGCTGGAGGACGATGTATTGAATCTCGACGCAATTTGAGTGTCCCATCGTCATTAGGAGGCCCTAAACCTTACAATTAACTATCATTTTTGCGTCGGATTCGATAATCTAAACTCACAGGGGAACGACCATACGGTGCCCGAGGAAGCGATATCCCCTTGGAGACAAGTCGGCTGGAGGACGATGTATTGAATCTCGACGCAATTTGAGTCTTCTGTCGTCATTAGGAGGCGCTGAACGTTACAATTCACTATCATTTTTGCGTCGGATTCGAAAATCTAAACTCACAGGAGAAACATCATATTGTGCCCGAGGCAGCAATATCCCCTTGCAGACAAGTCGGCTGGAGGACGATGTATTGAATCTCGACGCAATTTGAGAGTTCCATTGTCATTAGGCGGCCCTGAACGTTACAATTAACTATCATTTTTGCGTCGGATTCGAAAATCTAGGCTTACAAGAGAACGACCATAAAGTGCCCGAGGCAGCATCAGATCCTTGGAGACAAGTCGGCTGGAGGACGATGTATTGGATCGCGACGCAATTTGAGTGTTCCATCGTCATTAGGAGGCCCTGAATGTTACAATTAACTATCATTTTTGTGTCGGATTCGAAAATCTAGACTCACAGGAGAACGACCATAAGGTGCCCGAGGCAGCAATACACCCTTGGAGACAAGTCGGCTGGAGGCCGATGTATTGAATCTCGACGCAATCTGAGTATTCCATTGGCATTAGGAGGCCCGGAACGTTAAAATTAACTATCATTTTTGCGTCGGATTCGATAATCTAAACTCACAGGAGAACGACCATACGGTGCCCGAGGCAGCAACAGACCCTTGGAGACAAGTCGGCTGGAGGACGATGTATTGAATCTCGACGCAATTTGAGTGTTCCATCGTCATTACAAGGCCCTGAACGTTACAATTAACTATCATTTTTGCGTCGGATTCGAAAATCTAGACTCACGGGAGAACGACCATAAGGTGCCCGAGGCAGCAATAGACCCTTGGAGACAAGTCGGCTGGAGGACGATGTATTGGATCGCGACGCAATTTGAGTCTTCTATCGTCATTAGGAGGCGCTGAACGTTACAATTCACTATCATTTTTGCGTCGGATTCGAAAATCTAGACTCACAGGAGAAGGACCATGTGGTGCCCGAGGCAGCGATATCCCCTTGGAGACAAGTCGGCTGGAGGCCGATGTATTGAATCTCGACGCAATTTGAGTGTTCCATCGTCATTAGAAGGCCCTGAACGTTACAATTAACTATCATTTTTGCGTCGGATACGAAAATCTAGACTCACAGGAGAGCGACCATAAGGTGCCCGAGGCAGCAATGGACCCTTGGAGACAAGTCGGCTGGAGGACGATGTATTGAATTTCGACGCAATTTGAGAGTTCCATCGTCATTAGGCGGCCCTGAACGTTACAATTAACTATCATTTTGGCGTCGGATTCGTAAATCTAGACTTACAAGAGAACGACCATAAAGTGCCCGAGGCAGCATTAGATCCTTGGAGACAAGTCGGCTGGAGGACGATGTATTGAATCTCGACGCAATTTGAGTGTTCCATCGTCATTACAAGGCCCTGAACGTTACAATTAACTATCATTTTTGCGTCGGATTCGAAAATCTAGACTCACAGGAGAACGACCATAATGTGCCCGAGGCAGCAATAGACCCTTGGAGACAAGTCGGCTGGAGGACGATGTATTGGATCGCGACGCAATTTGAGTCTTCTATCGTCATTAGGAGGCGCTGAACGTTACAATTCACTATCATTTTTGCGTCGGATTCGAAAATCTAGACTCACAGGAGAAGGACCATGTGGTGCCCGAGGCAGCGATATCCCCTTGGAGACAAGTAGGCTGGAGGCCGATGTATTGAATCTCGACGCAATTTGAGTGTTCCATCGTCATTAGAAGGCCCTGAACGTTACAATTAACTATCATTTTTGCGTCGGATTCGAAAATCTAGACTCACAGGACAACGACCATAAGGTGCCCGAGGCAGCAATAGACCCTTGGAGACAAGTCCTCTGGAGGCCGATGTATTGAATCTCGACGCAATTTGAGTGTTCCATCGGCATTAGGAGGCCCTGAACGTTATAATTAACTATCATTTTTGCGTCGGATTCGATAATCTAAACTCACAGGAGAACGACCATAAGGTGCCCGAGGCAGCAATAGACCCTTGGAGACAAGTCGGCTGGAGGCCGATGTACTGAATCTCGACGCAATTTGAGTGTTCCATCGTCATTACAAGGCCCTGAACGTTACAATTAACTATCATTTTTGCGTCGGATTCGAAAATCTAGACTCACAGGAGAACGACCATAAGGTGCCCGAGGCAGCAATAGACCCTTGGAGACAAGGCGGCTGGAGGACGATGTATTGGATCGCGACGCAATTTGAGTCTTCTATCGTCATTAGGAGGCGCTGAACGTTACAATTCACTATCATTTTTGCGTCGGATTCGAAAATCTAGACTCACAGGAGAAGGACCATGTGGTGCCCGAGGCAGCGATATCCCCTTGGAGACAAGTCGGCTGGAGGACGATGTATTGAATCTCGACGCAATTTGAGTGTCCCATCGTCATTAGGAAGCCCTAAACCTTACAATTAACTATCATTTTTGCGTCGGATTCGATAATCTAAACTCACAGGGGAACGACCATACGGTGCCCGAGGCAGCTATAGACCCTTGGAGACAAGTCGGTTGGAGGACGATGTATTGGATCGCGACGCAAAATGAGTGTTCCATCGTCATTACAAGGCCCTGAACCTTACAATTAACTATCAGTTTCGCGTCGGATTCGAAAAACTACTCACAGGAGAAGTTCATACGGTGCTCGAGACAGCAATATACCCCTTGGAGACAAATCGGCTGGAGGACGATGTATTGAATCTCGACGCAATTTGAGTCTTCTGTCGTCATTAGGAGGCGCTGAACGTTACAATTCACTATCATTTTTGCGTCGGATTCGAAAATCTAGACTCACAGGAGAAACATCATATTGTGCCCGAGGCAGCAATATCCCCTTGGAGACAAGTCGGCTGGAGGACGATGTATTGGATCGCGACGCAATTTGAGTGTTCCATCGTCATTAGGAGGCCCTGAATGTTACAATTAACTATCATTTTTGTGTCGGATTCGAAAATCTAGACTCACAGGAGAACGACCATAAGGTGCCCGAGGCAGCAATACACCCTTGGAGACAAGTCGGCTGGAGGCCGATGTATTGAATCTCGACGCAATCTGAGTATTCCATTGGCATTAGGAGGCCCGGAACGTTAAAATTAACTATCATTTTTGCGTCGGATTCGATAATCTAAACTCACAGGAGAACGACCATACGGTGCCCGAGGCAGCAACAGACCCTTGGAGACAAGTCGGCTGGAGGACGATGTATTGAATCTCGACGCAATTTGAGTGTTCCATCGTCATTACAAGGCCCTGAACGTTACAATTAACTATCATTTTTGCGTCGGATTCGAAAATCTAGACTCACAGGAGAACGACCATAAGGTGCCCGAGGCAGCAATAGACCCTTGGAGACAAGTCGGCTGGAGGACGATGTATTGGATCGCGACGCAATTTGAGTCTTCTATCGTCATTAGGATGCGCTGAACGTTACAATTCACTATCATTTTTGCGTCGGATTCGAAAATCTAGACTCACAGGAGAAGGACCATGTGGTGCCCGAGGCAGCTATATCCCCTTGGAGACAAGTCGGCTGGAGGCCGATGTATTGAATCTCGACGCAATTTGAGTGTTCCATCGGCATTAGGAGGCCCTGAACGTTACAATTAACTATCATTTTTGCGTCGGGTTCGAAAATCTAGACTCACAGGAGAACGACCATAAGGTGCCCGAGGCAGCAATAGACCCTTGGAGACAAGTCGGCTGGAGGACGATGAATTGAATCTCGACGCAATTTGAGTGTTCCATCGTCATTAGAAGGCCCTGAACGTTACAATTAACTATCATTTTTGCGTCGGATTCGAAAATCTAGACTCACAGGACAACGACCATAAGGTGCCCGAGGCAGCAATAGACCCTTGGAGACAAGTCGGCTGGAGGCCGATGTATTGAATCTCGACGCAATTTGAGTGTTCCATCGTCATTACAAGGCCCTGAACGTTACAATTAACTAACATTTTTGCGTCGGATTCGAAAATCTAGACTCACAGGAGAACGACCATAAGGTGCCCGAGGCAGCAATAGACCCTTGGAGACAAGTCGGCTGGAGGACGATGTATTGGATCGCGACGCAATTTGAGTCTTCTATCGTCATTAGGAGGCGCTGAACGTTACAATTCACGATCATTTTTGCGTCGGATTCGAAAATCTAGACTCACAGGAGAAGGACCATGTGGTGCCCGAGGCAGCGATATCCCCTTGGAGACAAGTAGGCTGGAGGCCGATGTATTGAATCTCGACGCAATTTGAGTGTTCCATCGTCATTAGAAGGCCCTGAACGTTACAATTAACTATCATTTTTGCGTCGGATTCGAAAATCTAGACTCACAGGACAACGACCATAAGGTGCCCGAGGCAGCAATAGACCCTTGGAGACAAGTCGGCTGGAGGCCGATGTATTGAATCTCGACGCAATTTGAGTGTTCCATCGGCATTAGGAGGCCCTGAACGTTATAATTAACTATCATTTTTGCGTCGGATTCGATAATCTAAACTCACAGGAGAACGACCATAAGGTGCCCGAGGCAGCAATAGACCCTTGGAGACAAGTCGGCTGGAGGCCGATGTATTGAATCTCGACGCAATTTGAGTGTTCCATCGTCATTACAAGGCCCTGAACGTTACAATTAACTATCATTTTTGCGTCGGATTCGAAAATCTAGACTCACAGGAGAACGACCATAAGGTTCCCGAGGCAGCAATAGACCCTTGGAGACAAGGCGGCTGGAGGACGATGTATAGGATCGCGACGCAATTTGAGTCTTCTATCGTCATTAGGAGGCGCTGAACGTTACAATTCACTATCAATTTTGCGTCGGATTCGAAAATCTAGACTCACAGGAGAAGGACCATGTGGTGCCCGAGGCAGCGATATCCCCTTGGAGACAAGTCGGCTGGAGGACGATGTATTGAATCTCGACGCAATTTGAGTGTCCCATCGTCATTAAGAGGCCCTAAACCTTACAATTAACTATCATTTTTGCGTCGGATTCGATAATCTAAACTCACAGGGGAACGACCATACGGTGCCCGAGGCAGCTATAGACCCTTGGAGACAAGTCGGTTAGAGGACGATGTATTGGATCGCGACGCAAAATGAGTGTTCCATCGTCATTACAAGGCCCTGAACCTTACAATTAACTATCAGTTTCGCGTCGGATTCGAAAATCTACTCACAGGAGAAGTTCATACGGTGCTCGAGACAGCAATATACCCCTTGGAGACAAATCGGCTGGAGGACGATGTATTGAATCTCGACGCAATTTGAGTCTTCTGTCGTCATTAGGAGGCGCTGAACGTTACAATTCACTATCATTTTTGCGTCGGATTCGAAAATCTAGACTCACAGGAGAAACATCATATTGTGCCCGAGGCAGCAATATCCCCTTGGAGACAAGTCGGCTGGAGGACGATGTATTGAATCTCGACGCAATTTGAGAGTTCCATTGTCATTAGGCGGCCCTGAACGTTACAATTAACTATCATTTTTGCGTCGGATTCGAAAATCTAGACTTACAAGAGAACGACCATAAAGTGCCCGAGGCAGCATCAGATCCTTGGAGACAAGTCGGCTGGAGGACGATGTATTGGATCGCGACGATATTTGAGTGTTCCATCGTCATTAGGAGGCCCTGAATGTTACAATTAACTATCATTTTTGTGTCGGATTCGAAAATCTAGACTCACAGGAGAACGACCATAAGGTGCCCGAGGCAGCAATACACCCTTGGAGACAAGTCGGCTGGAGGCCGATGTATTGTATCTCGACGCAATCTGAGTATTCCATTGGCATTAGGAGGCCCGGAACGTTAAAATTAACTATCATTTTTGCGTCGGATTCGATAATCTAAACTCACAGGAGAACGACCATACGGTGCCCGAGGCAGCAACAGACCCTTGGAGACAAGTCGGCTGGAGGACGATGTATTGAATCTCGACGCAATTTGAGTGTTCCATCGTCATTACAAGGCCCTGAACGTTACAATTAACTATCATTTTTGCGTCGGATTCGAAAATCTAGACTCACAGGAGAACGACCATAAGGTGCCCGAGGCAGCAATAGACCCTTGGAGACAAGTCGGCTGGAGGACGATGTATTGGATCGCGACGCAATTTGAGTCTTCTATCGTCATTAGGAGGCGCTGAACGTTACAATTCACTATCATTTTTGCGTCGGATTCGAAAATCTAGACTCACAGGAGAAGGACCATGTGGTGCCCGAGGCAGCGATATCCCCTTGGAGACAAGTCGGCTGGAGGCCGATGTATTGAATCTCGACGCAATTTGAGTGTTCCATCGTCATTAGAAGGCCCTGAACGTTACAATTAACTATCATTTTTGCGTCGGATACGAAAATCTAGACTCACAGGAGAGCGACCATAAGGTGCCCGAGGCAGCAATAGACCCTTGGAGACAAGTCGGCTGGAGGACGATGTATTGAATCTCGACGCAATTTGAGAGTTCCATCGTCATTAGGCGGCCCTGAACGTTACAATTAACTATCATTTTGGCGTCGGATTCGTAAATCTAGACTTACAAGAGAACGACCATAAAGTGCCCGAGGCAGCATTAGATCCTTGGAGACAAGTCGGCTGGAGGACGATGTATTGAATCTCGACGCAATTTGAGTGTTACATCGTCATTACAAGGCCCTGAACGTTACAATTAACTATCATTTTTGCGTCGGATTCGAAAATCTAGACTCACAGGAGAACGACCATAATGTGCCCGAGGCAGCAATAGACCCTTGGAGACAAGTCGGCTGGAGGACGATGTATTGGATCGCGACGCAATTTGAGTCTTCTATCGTCATTAGGAGGAGCTGAACGTTACAATTCACTATCATTTTTGCGTCGGATTCGAAAATCTATACTCACAGGAGAAGGACCATGTGGTGCCCGAGGCAGCAATAGACCCTTGGAGACAAGTAGGCTGGAGGCCGATGTATTGAATCTCGACGCAATTTGAGTGTTCCATCGTCATTAGAAGGCCCTGAACGTTACAATTAACTATCATTTTTGCGTCGGATTCGAAAATCTAGACTCACAGGACAACGACCATAAGGTGCCCGAGGCAGCAATAGACCCTTGGAGACAAGTCGGCTGGAGGCCGATGTATTGAATCTCGACGCAATTTGAGTGTTCCATCGGCATTAGGAGGCCCTGAACGTTATAATTAACTATCATTTTTGCGTCGGATTCGATAATCTAAACTCACAGGAGAACGACCATAAGGTGCCCGAGGCAGGAATAGACCCTTGGAGACAAGTCGGCTGGAGGCCGATGTATTGAATCTCGACGCAATCTGAGTATTCCATTGGCATTAGGAGGCCCGGAACGTTAAAATTAACTATCATTTTTGCGTCGGATTCGATAATCTAGACTTACAAGAGAACGACCATAAAGTGCCCGAGGCAGCATCAGATCCTTGGAGACAAGTCGGCTGGAGGACGATGTATTGGATCGCGACGATATTTGAGTGTTCCATCGTCATTAGGAGGCCCTGAATGTTACAATTAACTATCATTTTTGGCGTCGGATTCGTAAATCTAGACTTACAAGAGAACGACCATAAAGTGCCCGAGGCAGCATTAGATCCTTGGAGACAAGTCGGCTGGAGGACGATGTATTGAATCTCGACGCAATTTGAGTGTTCCATCGTCATTACAAGGCCCTGAACGTTACAATTAACTATCATTTTTGCGTCGGATTCGAAAATCTAGACTCACAGGAGAACGACCATAATGTGCCTGAGGCAGCAATAGACCCTTGGAGACAAGTCGGCTGGAGGACGATGTATTGGATCGCGACGCAATTTGAGTCTTCTATCGTCATTAGGAGGCGCTGAACGTTACAATTCACTATCATTTTTGCGTCGGATTCGAAAATCTATACTCACAGGAGAAGGACCATGTGGTGCCCGAGGCAGCGATATCCCCTTGGAGACAAGTAGGCTGGAGGCCGATGTATTGAATCTCGACGCAATTTGAGTGTTCCATCGTCATTAGAAGGCCCTGAACGTTACAATTGACTATCATTTTTGCGTCGGATTCGAAAATCTAGACTCACAGGACAACGACCATAAGGTGCCCGAGGCAGCAATAGACCCTTGGAGACAAGTCGGCTGGAGGCCGATGTATTGAATCTCGACGCAATTTGAGTGTTCCATCGGCATTAGGAGGCCCTGAACGTTATAATTAACGATCATTTTTGCGTCGGATTCGATAATCTAAACGCACAGGAGAACGACCATAAGGTGCCCGAGGCAGCAATAGACCCTTGGAGACAAGTCTGCTGGAGGCCGATGTATTGAATCTCGACGCAATTTGATTGTTCCATCGGCATTAGGAGGCCCTGAACGTTACAATTAACTATCATTTTTGCGTCGGGTTCGAAAATCTAGACTCACCGGAGAACGACCATAAGGTGCCCGAGGCAGCAATAGACCCTTGGAGACAAGTCGGCTGGAGGACGATGTATTGAATCTCGACGCAATTTGAGTGTTCCATCGTCATTAGAAGGCCCTGAACGTTGCAATTAACTATCATTTTTGCGTCGGATTCGGAAAATCTAGACTCACAGGAGAACGACCATAAGGTGCCCGTGGCAGCAATAGACCCTTGGAGACAAGTCGGTTGGAGGACGATGTATTAAATCGCGACGCAATTTGAGTCTTCTATCGTCATTAGGAGGCGCTGAACGTTACAATTCACTATCATTTTTGCGTCGGATTCGAAAATCTAGACTCACAGGAGAACGACCATAATGTGCCCGAGGCAGCAATAGACCCTTGGAGACAAGTCGGCTGGAGGACGATGTATTGGATCGCGACGCAATTTGAGTCTTCTATCGTCATTAGGAGGCGCTGAACGTTACAATTCACTATCATTTTTGCGTCGGATTCGAAAATCTATACTCACAGGAGAAGGACCATATGGTGCCCGACTCAGCGATATCCCCTTGGAGACAAGTAGGCTGGAGGCCGATGTATTGAATCTCGACGCAATTTGAGTGTTCCATCGTCATTAGAAGGCCCTGAACGTTACAATTAACTATCATTTTTGCGTCGGATTCGAAAATCTAGACTCACAGGACAACGACCATAAGGTGCCCGAGGCAGCAATAGACCCTTGGAGACAAGTCGGCTGTAGGCCGATGTATTGAATCTCGACGCAATTTGAGTGTTCCATCGGCATTAGGAGGCCCTGAACGTTATAATTAACGATCATTTTTGCGTCGGATTCGATAATCTAAACTCACAGGAGAACGACCATAAGGTGCCCGAGGCAGCAATAGACCCTTGGAGACAAGTCGGCTGGAGGCCGATGTATTGAATCTCGACGCAATTTGAGTGTTCCATCGGCATTAGGAGGCCCTGAACGTTACAATTAACTATCATTTTGTGCGTCGGGTTCGAAAATCTAGACTCACAGGAGAACGACCATAAGGTGCCCGAGGCAGCAATAGACCCTTGGAGAAAAGTCGGCTGGAGGCCGATGAATTGAATCTCGACGCAATTTGAGTGTTCCATCGGCATTAGGAGGCCCTGAACGTTACAATTAACTATCATTTTTGCGTCGGATTCGAAAATCTAGACTCACAGGAGAACGACAATAAGGTGCCCGAGGCAGCAATAGACCCTTGGAGACAAGTCGGCTGGAGGACGATGTATTGGATCGCGACGCAATTTGAGTGTTCTATCGTCATTAGGAGGCGCTGAACGTTACAATTCACTATCATTTTTGCGTCGGATTCGAAAATCTAGACTCACAGGAGAAGGACCATGTGGTGCCCGAGGCAGCGATATCCCCTTGGAGACAAGCCGGCTGGAGGCCGATGTATTGAATCTCGACGCAATTTGAGTGTTCCATCGTCATTAGAAGGCCCTGAACGTTACAATTAACTATCATTTTTGCGTCGGATACGAAAATCTAGACTCACAGGAGAGCGACCATAAGGTGCCCGAGGCAGCAATAGACCCTTGGAGACAAGTCGGCTGGAGGACGATGTATTGAATCTCGACGCAATTTGAGAGTTCCATCGTCATTAGGCGGCCCTGAACGTTACAATTAACTATCATTTTGGCGTCGGATTCGTAAATCTACACTTACAAGAGAACGACCATAAAGTGCCCGAGGCAGCATTAGACCCTTGGAGACAAGTCGGCTGGAGGACGATGTATTGAATCTCGACGCAATTTGAGTGTTCCATCGTCATTACAAGGCCCTGAACGTTACAATTAACTATCATTTTGCGTCGGATTCGAAAATCTAGACTCACAGGAGAACGACCATAATGTGCCCGAGGCAGCAATAGACCCTTGGAGACAAGTCGGCTGGAGGACGATGTATTGGATCGCGACGCAATTTGAGTCTTCTATCGTTATTAGGAGGCGCTGAACGTTACAATTCACTATTATTTTTGCGTCGGATTCGAAAATCTATACTCACAGGAGAAGGACCATGTGGTGCCCGAGGCAGCGATATCCCCTTGGAGACAAGTAGGCTGGAGGCCGATGTATTGAATCTCGACGCAATTTGAGTGTTCCATCGTCATTAGAAGGCCTGAACGTTACAATTAACTATCATTTTTGCGTCGGATTCGAAAATCTAGACTCACAGGACAACGACCATAAGGTGCCCGAGGCAGCAATAGACCCTTGGAGACAAGTCGGCTGGAGGCCGATGTATTGAATATCGACGCAATTTGAGTAACCCATCGTCATTAGGAGGTCCTAAACCTTACAATTAACTATCATTTTTGCGTCGGATTCGATAATCTAAACTCACAGGGGAACGACCATACGGTGCCCGAGGCAGCTATTGACCCTTGGAGACAAGTCGGTTGGAGGACGATGTGTTGGATCGCGACGCAAAATGAGTGTTCCATCGTCATTACAAGGCCCTGAACCTTACAATTAACTATCAGTTTCGCGTCGGATTCGAAGATCTACTCACAGGAGAAGTTCATACGGTGCTCGAGACAGCAATATACCCCTTGGAGACAAATCGGCTGGAGGACGATGTATTGAATCTCGACGCAATTTGAGTCTTCTGTCGTCATTAGGAGGCGCTGAACGTTACAATTCACTATCATTTTTGCGTCGGATTCGAAAATCTAGACTCACAGGAGAAAGATCATATTGTGCCCGAGGCAGCAATATCCCCTTGGAGACAAGTCGGCTGGAGGACGATGTATTGAATCTCGACGCAATTTGAGAGTTCCATCGTCATTAGGCGGCCCTGAACGTTACAATGAACTATCATTTTTGAGTCGGATTCGAAAATCTAGACTTACAAGAGAACGACCATAAAGTGCCCGAGGCAGCATCAGATCCTTGGAGACAAGTCGGCTGGAGGACGATGTATTGGATCGCGACGCAATTTGAGTGTTCCATCGTCATTAGGAGGCCCTGAATGTTACAATTAACTATCATTTTTGTGTCGGATTCGAAAATCTAGTTCACAGGAGAACGACCATAAGGTGCCCGAGGCAGCAATAGACCCTTGGAGACAAGTCGGCTGGAGGCCGATGTATTGAATCTCGACGCAATTTGAGTATTCCATTGGCATTAGGAGGCCCTGAACGTTAAAATTAACTATCATTTTTTGCGTCGGATTCGATAATCTAAACTCACAGGAGAACGACCATACGGTGCCCGAGGCAGCAACAGACCCTTGGAGACAAGTCGGCTGGAGGACGATGTATTGAATCTCGACGCAATTTGAGTGTTCCATCGTCATTACAAGGCCCTGAACGTTACAATTAACTATCATTTTTGCGTCGGATTCGAAAATCTAGACTCACAGGAGAACGACCATAAGGTGCCCGAGGCAGCAATAGACCCTTGGAGACAAGTCGGCTGGAGGACGATGTATTGGATCGCGACGCAATTTGAGTCTTCTATCGTCATTAGGAGGCGCTGAACGTTACAATTCACTATCATTTTTGCGTCGGATTCGAAAATCTAGACTCACAGGAGAAGGACCATGTGGTGCCCGAGGCACCGATATCCCCTTGGAGACAAGTCGGCTGGAGGCCGATGTACTGTATCTCGACGCAATTTGAGTGTTCCATCGTCATTAGAAGGCCCTGAACGTTACAATTAACTATCATTTTTGCGTCGGATACGAAAATCTAGACTCACAGGAGAGCGACCATAAGGGTGCCCGAGGCAGCAATAGACCCTTGGAGACAAGTCGGCTGGAGGACGATGTATTGAATCTCGACGCAATTTGAGAGTTCCATCGTCATTAGGCGGCCCTGAACGTTACAATTAACTATCATTTTGGCGTCGGATTCGTAAATCTAGACTTACAAGAGAACGACCATAAAGTGCCCGAGGCAGCATTAGATCCTTGGAGACAAGTCGGCTGGAGGACGATGTATTGAATCTCGACGCAATTTGAGTGTTCCATCGTCATTACAAGGCCCTGAACGTTACAATTAACTATCATTTTTGCGTCGGATTCGAAAATCTAGACTCACAGGAGAACGACCATAATGTGCCCGAGGCAGCAATAGACCCTTGGAGACAAGTCGGCTGGAGGACGATGTATTGGATCGCGACGCAATTTGAGTCTTCTATCGTCATTAGGAGGCGCTGAACGTTACAATTCACTATCATTTTTGCGTCGGATTCGAAAATCTATACTCACAGGAGAAGGACCATGTGGTGCCCGAGGCAGCGATATCCCCTTGGAGACAAGTAGGCTGGAGGCCGATGTATTGAATCTCGACGCAATTTGAGTGTTCCATCGTCATTAGAAGGCCCTGAACGTTACAATTAACTATCATTTTTGCGTCGGATTCGAAAATCTAGACTCACAGGACAACGACCATAAGGTGCCCGAGGCAGCAATAGACCCTTGGAGACAAGTCGGCTGGAGGCCGATGTATTGAATCTCGACGCAATTTGAGTGTTCCATCGGCATTAGGAGGCCCTGAACGTTATAATTAACGATCATTTTTGCGTCGGATTCGATAATCTAAACTCACAGGAGAACGACTATAAGGTGCCCGAGCCAGCAATAGACCCTTGGAGACAAGTCGGCTGGATGCCGATGTATTGAATCTCGACGCAATTTGAGTGTTCCATCGGCATTAGGAGGCCCTGAACGTTACAATTAACTATCATTTTTGCGTCGGGTTCGAAAATCTAGACTCACAGGAGAACGACCATAAGGTGCCCGAGGCAGCAATAGACCCTTGGAGACAAGTCGGCTGGAGGACGATGTATTGGATCGCGACGCAATTTGAGTCTTCTATCGTCATTAGGAGGCGCTGAACGTTACAATTCACTATCATTTTTGCGTCGGATTCGAAAATCTAGACTCACAGGAGAAGGACCATGGGGTGCCCGAGGCAGCGATATCCCCTTGGAGACCAGTCGGCTGGAGGCCGATGTATTGAATCTCGACGCAATTTGAGTGTTCCATCGTCATTAGAAGGCCCTGAACGTTACAATTAACTATCATTTTTGCGTCGGATACGAAAATCTAGACTCACAGGAGAGCGACCATAAGGTGCCCGAGGCAGCAATAGACCCTTGGAGACAAGTCGGCTGGAGGACGATGTATTGAATCTCGATGCAATTTGAGAGTTCCATCGTCATTAGGCGGCCCTGAACGTTACAATTAACTATCATTTTGGCGTCGGATTCGTAAATCTAGACTTACAAGAGAACGACCATAAAGTGCCCGAGGCAGCATTAGATCCTTGGAGACAAGTCGGCTGGAGGACGATGTATTGAATCTCGACGCAATTTGAGTGTTCCATCGTCATTACAAGGCCCTGAACGTTACAATTAACTATCATTTTTGCGTCGGATTCGAAAATCTAGACTCACAGGAGAACGACCATAATGTGCCCGAGGCAGCAATAGGACCCTTGGAGACAAGTCGGCTGGAGGACGATGTATTGGATCGCGACGCAATTTGAGTCTTCTATCGTCATTAGGAGGCGCTGAACGTTACAATTCACTATCATTTTTGCGTCGGATTCGAAAATCTAGACTCACAGGAGAAGGATCAAATTGTGCCCGAGACAGCAATATCCCCTTGGAGACCAGTCGGCTGGAGGACGATGTATTGAATCTCGACGCAATTTGAGTGTTCCATCGTCATTAGAAGGCCCTGAACGTTACAATTAACTATCATTTTTGCGTCGGATTCGAAAATCTAGACTCACAGGACAACGACCATAAGGTGCCCGAGGCAGCAATAGACCCTTGGAGACAAGTCGGCTGGAGGCCGATGTATTGAATCTCGACGCAATTTGAGTGTTCCATCGGCATTAGGAGGCCCTGAACGTTATAATTAACGATCATTTTTGCGTCGGATTCGATAATCTAAACTCACAGGAGAACGACCATAAGGTGCCCGAGGCAGCAATAGACCCTTGGAGACAAGTCGGCTGGAGGCCGATGTATTGAATCTCGACGCAATTTGAGTGTTCCATCGGCATTAGGAGGCCCTGAACGTTACAATTAACTATCATTTTTGCGTCGGGTTCGAAAATCTAGACTCACAGGAGAACGACCATAAGGTGCCCGAGGCAGCAATAGACCCTTGGAGACAAGTCGGCTGGAGGCCGATGTATTGAATCTCGACGCAATTTGAGTGTTCCATCGGCATTAGGAGGCCCTGAACGTTACAATTAACTATCATTATTGCGTCGGATTCGAAAATCTAGACTCACAGGAGAACGACCATAGGTGCCCGAGGCAGCAATAGACCCTTGGAGACAAGTCGGCTGGAGGACGATGTATTGGATCGCGACGCAATTTGAGTCTTCTAATGTCATTAGGAGGCGCTGAACGTTACAATTCACTATCATTATTGCGTCGGATTCGAAAATCTAGACTCACAGGAGAAGGACCATGTGGTGCCCGAGGCAGCGATATCCCCTTGGAGACAAGTAGGCTGGAGGCCGATGTATTGAATCTCGACGCAATTTGAGTGTTCCATCGTCATTAGAAGGCCCTGAACGTTACAATTAACTATCATTTTTGCGTCGGATACGAAAATCTAGACTCACAGGAGAGCGACCATAAGGTGCCCGAGGCAGCAATAGACCCTTGGAGACAAGTCGGCTGGAGGACGATGTATTGAATCTCGACGCAATTTGAGAGTTCCATCGTCATTAGGCGGCCCTGAACGTTACAATTAACTATCATTTTGGCGTCGGATTCGTAAATCTACACTTACAAGAGAACGACCATAAAGTGCCCGAGGCAGCATTAGACCCTTGGAGACAAGTCGGCTGGAGGACGATGTATTGAATCTCGACGCAATTTGAGTGTTCCATCGTCATTACAAGGCCCTGAACGTTACAATTAACTATCATTTTTGCGTCGGATTCGAAAATCTAGACTCACAGGAGAACGACCATAATGTGCCCGAGGCAGCAATAGACCCTTGGAGACAAGTCGGCTGGAGGACGATGTATTGGATCGCGACGCAATTTGAGTCTTCTATCGTCATTAGGAGGCGCTGAACGTTACAATTCACTATCATTTTTGCGTCGGATTCGAAAATCTATACTCACAGGAGAAGGACCAAGTGGTGCCCGAGGCAGCGATATCCCCTTGGAGACAAGTAGGCTGGAGGCCGATGTATTGAATCTCGACGCAATTTGAGTGTTCCATCGTCATTAGAAGGCCCTGAACGTTACAATTAACTATCATTTTTGCGTCGGATTCGAAAATCTAGACTCATAGGACAACGACCATAAGGTGCCCGAGGCAGCAATAGACCCTTGGAGACAAGTCGGCTGGAGGCCGATGTATTGAATCTCGACGCAATTTGAGTGTTCCATCGGCATTAGGAGGCCTGAACGTCATAATTAACGATCATTTTTGCGTCGGATTCGATAATCTAAACTCACAGGAGAGCGACCATAAGGTGCCCGAGGCAGCAATAGACCCTTGGAGACAAGTCGGCTGGAGGACGATGTATTGAATCTCGACGCAATTTGAGAGTTCCATCGTCATTAGGCGGCCCTGAACGTTACAATTAACTATCATTTTGGCGTCGGATTCGTAAATCTACACTTACAAGAGAACGACTATAAAGTGCCCGAGGCAGCATTAGACCCTTGGAGACAAGTCGGCTGGAGGACGATGTATTGAATCTCGACGCAATTTGAGTGTTCCATCGTCATTACAAGGCCCTGAACGTTACAATTAACTATCATTTTTGCGTCGGATTCGAAAATCTAGACTCACAGGAGAACGACCATAATGTGCCCGAGGCAGCAATAGACCCTTGGAGACAAGTCGGCTGGAGGACGATGTATTGGATCGCGACGCAATTTGAGTCTTCTATCGTCATTAGGAGGCGCTGAACGTTACAATTCACTATCATTTTTGCGTCGGATTCGAAAATCTATACTCACAGGAGAAGGACCATGTGGTGCCCGAGGCAGCGGTATCCCCTTGGAGACAAGTAGGCTGGAGGCCGATGTATTGAATCTCGACGCAATTTGAGTGTTCCATCGTCATTAGAAGGCCCTGAACGTTACAATTAACTATCATTTTTGCGTCGGATTCGAAAATCTAGACTCACAGGACAACGACCATAAGGTGCCCGAGGCAGCAATAGACCCTTGGAGACAAGTCGGCTGGAGGCCGATGTATTGAATCTCGACGCAATTTGAGTGTTCCATCGTCATTAGGAGACAAGTCGGCTGGAGGACGATGTATTGAATCTCGACGCAATTTGAGTGTCCCATCGTCATTAGGAGGCCCTAAACCTTACAATTCACTATCATTTTTGCGTCGGATTCGAAAATCTAGACTCACAGGAGAAGGACCATGTGGTGCCCGAGGCAGCGATATCCCCTTGGAGACAAGTCGGCTGGAGGACGATGTATTGAATCTCGACGCAATTTGAGTGTCCCATCGTCATTAGGAGGCCCTAAACCTTACAATTAACTATCATTTTTGCGTCGGATTCGATAACCTAAACTCACAGGGGAACGACCATACGGTGCCCGAGGCAGCTATTGACCCTTGGAGACAAGTCGGTTGGAGGACGATGTATTGGATCGCGACGCAAAATGAGTGTTCCATCGTCATTACAAGGCCCTGAACCTTACAATTAACTATCAGTTTCGCGACGGATTCGAAAATCTACTCACAGGAGAAGTTCATACGGTGCTCGAGACAGCAATATACCCCTTGGAGACAAATCGGCTGGAGGACGATGTATTGAATCTCGACGCAATTTGAGTCTTCTGTCGTCATTAGGAGGCGCTGAACGTTACAATTCACTATCATTTTTGCGTCGGATTCGAAAATCTAGACCCACAGGAGAAAGATCATATTGTGCCCGAGGCAGCAATATCCCCTTGGAGACAAGTCGGCTGGAGGACGATGTATTGAATCTCGACGCAATTTGAGAGTTCCATCGTCATTAGGCGGCCCTGAACGTTACTATTAACTATCATTTTTGCGTCGGATTCGAAAATCTAGACTTACAAGAGAACGACCATAAAGTGCCCGAGGCAGCATCAGATCCTTGGAGACAAGTCGGCTGGAGGACGATGTATTGAATCGCGACGCAATTTGAGTGTTCCATCGTCATTAGGAGGCCCTGAATGTTACAATTAACTATCATTTTTGTGTCGGATTCGAAAATCTAGACTCACAGGAGAACGACCATAAGGTGCCCGAGGCAGCAACAGACCCTTGGAGACAAGTCGGCTGGAGGACGATGTATTGAATCTCGACGCAATTTGAGTGTTCCATCGTCATTACAAGGCCCTGAACGTTACAATTAACTATCATTTTTGCGTCGGATTCGAAAATCTAGACTCACAGGAGAACGACCATAAGGTGCCCGAGGCAGCAGTAGACCCTTGGAGACAAGTCGGCTGGAGGACGATGTATTGGATCGCGACGCAATTTGAGTCTTCTATCGTCATTAGGAGGCGCTGAACGTTACAATTCACTATCATTTTTGCGTCGGATTCGAAAATCTAGACTCACAGGAGAAGGACCATGTGGTGCCCGAGGCAGCGATATCCCCTTGGAGACAAGTCGGCTGTAGGCCGATGTAGTGAATCTCTACGCAATTTGAGTGTTCCATCGTCATTAGAAGGCCCTGAACGTTGCAATTAACTATCATTTTTGCGTCGGATACGAAAATCTAGACTCACAGGAGAGCGACCATAAGGTGCCCGAGGCAGCAATAGACCCTTGGAGACAAGTCGGCTGGAGGACGATGTATTGAATCTCGACGCAATTTGAGTGTTCCATCGGCATTAGGAGGCCCTGAACGTTACAATTAACTATCATTTTTGAGTCGGGTTCGAAAATCTAGACTCACAGGAGAACGACCATAAGGTGCCCGAGGCTGCAATAGACCCTTGGAGACAAGTCGGCTGGAGGCCGATGTATTGAATCTCGACGCAATTTGAGTGTTCCATCGGCATTAGGAGGCCCTGAACGTTACAATTAACTATCATTTTTGCGTCGGATTCGAAAATCTAGACTCACAGGAGAACGACCATAAGGTGCCCGAGGCAGCAATAGACCCTTGGAGACAAGTCGGCTGGAGGACGATGTATTGGATCGCGACGCAATTTGAGTCTTCTATCGTCATTAGGAGGCGCTGAACGTTACAATTCACTATCATTTTTGCGTCGGATTCGAAAATCTAGACTCACAGGAGAAGGACCATGTGGTGCCCGAGGCAGCGATATCCCCTTGGAGACAAGTAGGCTGGAGGCCGATGTATTGAATCTCGACGCAATTTGAGTGTTCCATCGGCATTAGGAGGCCCTGAACGTTATAATTAACTATCATTTTTGCGTCGGATTCGATAATCTAAACTCACAGGAGAACGACCATAAGGTGCCCGAGGCAGCAATAGACCCTTGGAGACAAGTCTGCTGGAGGCCGATGTATTGAATCTCGACGCAATTTGAGTGTTCCATCGGCATTAGGAGGCCCTGAACGTTACAATTAACTATCATTTTTGCGTCGGGTTCGAAAATCTAGACTCACAGGAGAACGACCATAAGGTGCCCGAGGCAGCAATAGACCCTTGGAGACAAGTCGGCTGGAGGACGATGTATTGAATCTCGACGCAATTTGAGTGTTCCATCGTCATTAGAAGGCCCTGAACGTTGCAATTAACTATCATTTTTGCGTCGGATTCGAAAATCTAGACTCACAGGAGAACGACCATAAGGTGCCCGAGGCAGCAATAGACCCTTGGAGGCAAGTCGGTTGGAGGACGATGTATTGGATCGCGACGCAATTTGAGTCTTCTATCGTCATTAGGAGGCGCTGAACGTTACAATTCACTATCATTTTTGCGTCGGATTCGAAAATCAAGACTCACAGGAGAAGGACCATGTGGTGCCCGAGGCAGCGATATCCCCTTGGAGACAAGTCGGCTGGAGGCCGATGTATTGAATCTCGACGCAATTTGAGTGTTCCATCGTCATTAGAAGGCCCTGAACGTTACAATTAACTATCATTTTTGCGTCGGATACGAAAATCTAGACATACAGGAGAGCGACCATAAGGTGCCCGAGGCAGCAATAGACCCTTGGAGACAAGTCGGCTGGAGGACGATGTATTGAATCTCGACGCAATTTGAGAGTTCCATCGTCATTAGGCGGCCCTGAACGTTACAATTAACTATCATTTTGGCGTCGGATTCGTAAATCTAGACTTACAAGAGAACGACCATAAAGTGCCCGAGGCAGCATTAGACCCTTGGAGACAAGTCGGCTGGAGGACGATGTATTGAATCTCGACGCAATTTGAGTGTTCCATCGTCATTACAAGGCCCTGAACGTTACAATTAACTATCATTTTTGCGTCGGATTCGAAAATCTAGACTCACAGGAGAACGACCATAATGTGCCCGAGGCAGCAATAGACCCTTGGAGACAAGTCGGCTGGAGGCCGATGTATTGAATCTCGACGCAATTTGAGTGTTCCATCGGCATTAGGAGGCCCTGAACGTTACAATTAACTATCATTTTTGCGTCGGATTCGAAAATCTAGACTCACAGGAGAACGACCATAAGGTGCCCGAGGCAGCAATAGACCCTTGGAGACAAGTCGGCTGGAGGACGATGTATTGGATCGCGACGCAATTTGAGTCTTCTATCGTCATTAGGAGGCGCTGAACGTTACAATTCACTATCATTTTTGCGTCGCATTCGAAAATCTATACTCACAGGAGAAGGACCATGTGGTGCCCGAGGCAGCGATATCCCCTTGGAGACAAGTAGGCTGGAGGCCGATGTATTGAATCTCGACGCAATTTGAGTGTTCCATCGTCATTACAAGGCCCTGAACGTTACAATTAACTATCATTTTTGCGTCGGATTCGAAATTCTAGACTCACAGGACAACGACCATAAGGTGCCCGAGGCAGCAATAGACCCTTGGAGACAAGTCGGCTGGAGGCCTATGTATTGAATCTCGACGCAATTTGAGTGTTCCATCGGCATTAGGAGGCCCTGAACGTTATAATTAACGATCATTTTTGCGTCGGATTCGATAATCTAAACTCACAGGAGAACGACCATAAGGTGCCCGAGGCAGCAATAGACCCTTGGAGACAAGTCGGCTGGAGGCCGATGTATTGAATCTCGACGCAATTTGAGTGTTCCATCGGCATTAGGAGGCCCTGAACGTTACAATTAACTATCATTTTTGCGTCGGGTTCGAAAATCTAGACTCACAGGAGAACGACCATAAGGTGCCCGAGGCAGCAATAGACCCTTGGAGACAAGTCGGCTGGAGGCCGATGTATTGAATCTCGACGCAATTTGAGTGTTCCATCGGCATTAGGAGGCCCTGAACGTTACAATTAACTATCATTTTTGCGTCGGATTCGAAAATCTAGACTCACAGGAGAACGACCATAAGGTGCCCGAGGCAGCAATAGACCCTTGGAGACAAGTCGGCTGGAGGACGATGTATTGGATCGCGACGCAATTTGAGTCTTCTATCGTCATTAGGAGGCGCTGAACGTTACAATTCACTATCATTTTTGCGTCGGATTCGAAAATCTATACTCACAGGAGAAGGACCATGTGGTGCCCGAGGCAGCGATATCCCCTTGGAGACAAGTAGGCTGGAGGCCGATGTATTAAATCTCGACGCAATTTGAGTGTTCCATCGGCATTAGGAGGCCCTGAACGTTATAATTAACCATCATTTTTGCGTCGGATTCGATAATCTAAACTCACAGGAGAACGACCATAAGGTGCCCGAGGCAGCAATAGACCCTTGGAGACAAGTCGGCTGGAGGACGATGTATTGAATCTCGACGCAATTCGAGTGTTCCATCGTCATTAGAAGGCCCTGAACGTTGCAATTAACTATCATTTTTGCGTCGGATTCGAAAATCTAGACTCACAGGAGAACGACCATAAGGTGCCCGAGGCCCCAATAGACCCTTGGAGACAAGTCGGTTGGAGGACGATGTATTGGATCGCGACGCAATTTGAGTCTTCTATCGTCATTAGGAGGCGCTGAACGTTACAATTCACTATCATTTTTGCGTCGGATTCGAAAATCTAGACTCACAGGAGAAGGACCATGTGGTGCCCGAGGCAGCGATATCCCCTTGGAGACAAGTCGGCTGGAGGCCGATGTATTGAATCTCGACGCAATTTGAGTGTTCCATCGTCAGTAGAAGGCCCTGAACGTTACAATTAACTATCATTTTTGCGTCGGATACGAAAATCTAGACTCACAGGAGAGCGACCATAAGGTGCCCGAGGCAGCAATAGACCCTTGGAGACAAGTCGGCTGGAGGACGATGTATTGAATCTCGACGCAATTTGAGAGTTCCATCGTCATTAGGCGGCCCTGAACGTTACAATTAACTATCATTTTGGCGTCGGATTCGTAAATCTAGACTTACAAGAGAACGACCATAAAGTGCCCGAGGCAGCATTAGACCCTTGGAGACAAGTCGGCTGGGGGACGATGTATTGAATCTCGACGCAATTTGAGTGTTCCATCGTCATTACAAGGCCCTGAACGTTACAATTAACTGTCATTTTTGCGTCGGATTCGAAAATCTAGACTCACAGGAGAACGACCATAATGTGCCCGAGGCAGCAATAGACCCTTGGACACAAGTCGGCTGGAGGACGATGTATTGGATCGCGACGCAATTTGAGTCTTCTATCGTCATTAGGAGGCGCTGAACGTTACAATTCACTATCATTTTTGCGTCGCATTCGAAAATCTATACTCACAGGAGAAGGACCATGTGGTGCCCGAGGCAGCGATATCCCTTTGGAGACAAGTAGGCTGGAGGCCGATGTATTGAATCTCGACGCAATTTGAGTGTTCCATCGTCATTAGAAGGCCCTGAACGTTACAATTAACTATCATTTTTGCGTCGGATTCGAAAATCAAGACTCACAGGACAACGACCATAAGGTGCCCAAGGCAGCAATAGACCCTTGGAGACAAGTCGGCTGGAGGCCGATGTATTGAATCTCGACGCAATTTGAGTGTTCCATCGGCATTAGGAGGCCCTGAACGTTATAATTAACGATCATTTTTGCGTCGGATTCGATAATCTAAACTCACAGGAGAACGACCATAAGGTGCCCGAGGCAGCAATAGACCCTTGGAGACAAGTCGGCTGGATGCCGATGTATTGAATCTCGACGCAATTTGAGTGTTCCATCGGCATTAGGAGGCCCTGAACGTTACAATTAACTATCATTTTTGCGTCGGGTTCGAAAATCTAGACTCACAGGAGAACGACCATAAGGTGCCCGAGGCAGCAATAGACCCTTGGAGACAAGTCGGCTGGAGGACGATGTATTGGATCGCGACGCAATTTGAGTCTTCTATCGTCATTAGGAGGCGCTGAACGTTACAATTCACTATCATTTTTGCGTCGGATTCGAAAATCTAGACTCACAGGAGAAGGACCATGTGGTGCCCGAGGCAGCGATATCCCCTTGGAGACCAGTCGGCTGGAGGCCGATGTATTGAATCTCGACGCAATTTGAGTGTTCCATCGTCATTAGAAGGCCCTGAACGTTACAATTAACTATCATTTTTGCGTCGGATACGAAAATCTAGACTCACAGGAGAGCGACCATAAGGTGCCCGAGGCAGCAATAGACCCTTGGAGACAAGTCGGCTGGAGGACGATGTATTGAATCTCGACGCAATTTGAGAGTTCCATCGTCATTAGGCGGCCCTGAACGTTACAATTAACTATCATTTTGGCGTCGGATTCGTAAATCTACACTTACAAGAGAACGACCATAAAGTGCCCGAGGCAGCATTAGACCCTTGGAGACAAGTCGGCTGGAGGACGATGTATTGAATCTCGACGCAATTTGAGTGTTCCATCGTCATTACAAGGCCCTGAACGTTACAATTAACTATCATTTTTGCGTCGGATTCGAAAATCTAGACTCACAGGAGAACGACCATAATGTGCCCGAGGCAGCAATAGACCCTTGGAGACAAGTCGGCTGGAGGACGATGTATTGGATCGCGACGCAATTTGAGTCTTCTATCGTCATTAGGAGGCGCTGAACGTTACAATTCACTATCATTTTTGCGTCGGATTCGAAAATCTATACTCACAGGAGAAGGACCATGTGGTGCCCGAGGCAGCGGTACCCCCTTGGAGACAAGTAGGCTGGAGGCCGATGTATTGAATCTCGACGCAATTTGAGTGTTCCATCGTCATTAGGAGACAAGTCGGCTGGAGGACGATGTATTGAATCTCGACGCAATTTGAGTGTCCCATCGTCATTAGGAGGCCCTAAACCTTACAATTCACTATCATTTTTGCGTCGGATTCGAAAATCTAGACTCACAGGAGAAGGACCATGTGGTGCCCGAGGCAGCGATATCCCCTTGGAGACAAGTCGGCTGGAGGACGATTTATTGAATCTCGACGCAATTTGAGTGTCCCATCGTCATTAGGAGGCCCTAAACCTTACAATTAACTATCATTTTTGCGTCGGATTCGATAACCTAAACTCACAGGGGAACGACCATACGGTGCCCGAGGCAGCTATTGACCCTTGGAGACAAGTCGGTTGGAGGACGATGTATTGGATCGCGACGCAAAATGAGTGTTCCATCGTCATTACAAGGCCCTGAACCTTACAATTAACTATCAGTTTCGCGACGGATTCGAAAATCTACTCACAGGAGAAGTTCATACGGTGCTCGAGACAGCAATATACCCCTTGGAGACAAATCGGCTGGAGGACGATGTATTGAATCTCGACGCAATTTGAGTCTTCTGTCGTCATTAGGAGGCGCTGAACGTTACAATTCACTATCATTTTTGCGTCGGATTCGAAAATCTAGACTCACAGGAGAAAGATCATATTGTGCCCGAGGCAGCAATATCCCCTTGGAGACAAGTCGGCTGGAGGACGATGTATTGAATCTCGACGCAATTTGAGAGTTCCATCGTCATTAGGCGGCCCTGAACGTTACAATTAACTATCATTTTTGCGTCGGATTCGAAAATCTAGACTTACAAGAGAACGACCATAAAGTGCCCGAGGCAGCATCAGATCCTTGGAGACAAGTCGGCTGGAGGACGATGTATTGGATCGCGACGCAATTTGAGTGTTCCATCGTCATTAGGAGGCCCTGAATGTTACAATTAACTATCATTTTTGTGTCGGATTCGAAAATCTAGACTCACAGGAGAACGACCATAAGGTGCCCGAGGCAGCAACAGACCCTTGGAGACAAGTCGGCTGGAGGACGATGTATTGAATCTCGACGCAATTTGAGTGTTCCATCGTCATTACAAGGCCCTGAACGTTACAATTAACTATCATTTTTGCGTCGGATTCGAAAATCTAGACTCACAGGAGAACGACCATAAGGTGCCCGAGGCAGCAATAGACCCTTGGAGACAAGTCGGCTGGAGGACGATGTATTGGATCGCGACGCAATTTGAGTCTTCTATCGTCATTAGGAGGCGCTGAACGTTACAATTCACTATCATTTTTGCGTCGGATTCGAAAATCTAGACTCACAGGAGAAGGACCATGTGGTGCCCGAGGCAGCGATATCCCCTTGGAGACAAGTCGGCTGGAGGCCGATGTATTGAATCTCGACGCAATTTGAGTGTTCCATCGGCATTAGGTGGCCCTGAACGTTATAATTAACTATCATTTTTGCGTCGGATTCGATAATCTAAACTCACAGGAGAACGACCATAAGGTGCCCGAGGCAGCAATAGACCCTTGGAGACAAGTCTGCTGGAGGCCGATGTATTGAATCTCGACGCAATTTGAGTGTTCCATCGGCATTAGGAGGCCCTGAACGTTACAATTAACTATCATTTTTGCGTCGGGTTCGAAAATCTAGACTCACAGGAGAACGACCATAAGGTGCCCGAGGCAGCAATAGACCCTTGGAGACAAGTCGGCTCTAGGACGATGTATTGAATCTCGACGCAATTTGAGTGTTCCATCGTCATTAGAAGGCCCTGAACGTTGCAATTAACTATCATTTTTGCGTCGGATTCGAAAATCTAGACTCACAGGAGAACGACCATAAGGTGCCCGAGGCAGCAATAGACCCTTGGAGACAAGTCGGTTGGAGGACGATGTATTGGATCGCGACGCAATTTGAGTCTTCTATCGTCATTAGGAGGCGCTGAACGTTACAATTCACTATCATTTTTGCGTCGGATTCGAAAATCAAGACTCACAGGAGAAGGACCATGTGGTGCCCGAGGCAGCGATATCCCCTTGGAGACAAGTCGGCTGGAGGCCGATGTATTGAATCTCGACGCAATTTGAGTGTTCCATCGTCATTAGAAGGCCCTGAACGTTACAATTAACTATCATTTTTGCGTCGGATACGAAAATCTAGACATACAGGAGAGCGACCATAAGGTGCCCGAGGCAGCAATAGACCCTTGGAGACAAGTCGGCTGGAGGACGATGTATTGAATCTCGACGCAATTTGAGAGTTCCATCGTCATTAGGCGGCCCTGAACGTTACAATTAACTATCATTTTGGCGTCGGATTCGTAAATCTAGACTTACAAGAGAACGACCATAAAGTGCCCGAGGCAGCATTAGACCCTTGGAGACAAGTCGGCTGGAGGCCGATGTATTGAATCTCGACGCAATTTGAGTGTTCCATCGGCATTAGGAGGCCCTGAACGTTACAATTAACTATCATTTTTGCGTCGGATTCGAAAATCTAGACTCACAGGAGAACGACCATAAGGTGCCCGAGGCAGCAATAGACCCTTGGAGACAAGTCGGCTGGAGGACGATGTATTGGATCGCGACGCAATTTGAGTCTTCTATCGTCATTAGGAGGCGCTGAACGTTACAATTCACTATCATTTTTGCGTCGCATTCGAAAATCTATACTCACAGGAGAAGGACCATGTGGTGCCCGAGGCAGCGATATCCCCTTGGAGACAAGTAGGCTGGAGGCCGATGTATTGAATCTCGACGCAATTTGAGTGTTCCATCGTCATTACAAGGCCCTGAACGTTACAATTAACTATCATTTTTGCGTCGGATTCGAAATTCTAGACTAACAGGACAACGACCATAAGGTGCCCGAGGCAGCAATAGACCCTTGGAGACAAGTCGGCTGGAGGCCTATGTATTGAATCTCGACGCAATTTGAGTGTTCCATCGGCATTAGGAGGCCCTGAACGTTATAATTAACGATCATTTTTGCGTCGGATTCGATAATCTAAACTCACAGGAGAACGACCATAAGGTGCCCGAGGCAGCAATAGACCCTTGGAGACAAGTCGGCTGGAGGCCGATGTATTGAATCTCGACGCAATTTGAGTGTTCCATCGGCATTAGGAGGCCCTGAACGTTACAATTAACTATCATTTTTGCGTCGGGTTCGAAAATCTAGACTCACAGGAGAACGACCATAAGGTGCCCGAGGCAGCAATAGACCCTTGGAGACAAGTCGGCTGGAGGCCGATGTATTGAATCTCGACGCAATTTGAGTGTTCCATCGGCATTAGGAGGCCCTGAACGTTACAATTAACTATCATTTTTGCGTCGGATTCGAAAATCTAGACTCACAGGAGAACGACCATAAGGTGCAAGAGGCAGCAATAGACCCTTGGAGACAAGTCGGCTGGAGGACGATGTATTGGATCGCGACGCAATTTGAGTCTTCTATCGTCATTAGGAGGCGCTGAACGTTACAATTCACTATCATTTTTGCGTCGGATTCGAAAATCTAGACTCACAGGAGAAGGACCATGTGGTGCCCGAGGCAGCGATATCCCCTTGGAGACAAGTAGGCTGGAGGCCGATGTATTAAATCTCGACGCAATTTGAGTGTTCCATCGGCATTAGGAGGCCCTGAACGTTATAATTAACTATCATTTTTGCGTCGGATTCGATAATCTAAACTCACAGGAGAACGACCATAAGGTGCCCGAGGCAGCAATAGACCCTTGGAGACAAGTCGGCTGGAGGACGATGTATTGAATCTCGACGCAATTCGAGTATTCCATCGTCATTAGAAGGCCCTGAACGTTGCAATTAACTATCATTTTTGCGTCGGATTCGAAAATCTAGACTCACAGGAGAACGACCATAAGGTGCCCGAGGCAGCAATAGACCCTTGGAGACAAGTCGGTTGGAGGACGATGTATTGGATCGCGACGCAATTTGAGACTTCTATCGTCATTAGGAGGCGCTGAACGTTACAATTCACTATCATTTTTGCGTCGGATTCGAAAATCTAGACTCACAGGAGAAGGACCATGTGGTGCCCGAGGCAGCGATATCCCCTTGGAGACAAGTCGGCTGGAGGCCGATGTATTGAATCTCGACGCAATTTGAGTGTTCCATCGTCATTAGAAGGCCCTGAACGTTACAATTAACTATCTTTTTTGCGTCGGATACGAAAATCTAGACTCACAGGAGAGCGACCATAAGGTGCCCGAGGCAGCAATAGACCGTTGGAGACAAGTCGGCTGGAGGACGATGTATTGAATCTCGACGCAATTTGAGAGTTCCATCGTCATTAGGCGGCCCTGAACGTTACAATTAACTATCATTTTGGCGTCGGATTCGTAAATCTAGACTTACAAGAGAACGACCATAAAGTGCCCGAGGCAGCATTAGACCCTTGGAGACAAGTCGGCTGGGGGACGATGTATTGAATCTCGACGCAATTTGAGTGTTCCATCGTCATTACAAGGCCCTGAACGTTACAATTAACTGTCATTTTTGCGTCGGATTCGAAAATCTAGACTCACAGGAGAACGACCATAATGTGCCCGAGGCAGCAATAGACCCTTGGACACAAGTCGGCTGGAGGACGATGTATTGGATCGCGACGCAATTTGAGTCTTCTATCGTCATTAGGAGGCGCTGAACGTTACAATTCACTATCATTTTTGCGTCGCATTCGAAAATCTATACTCACAGGAGAAGGACCATGTGGTGCCCGAGGCAGCGATATCCCCTTGGAGACAAGTAGGCTGGAGGCCGATGTATTGAATCTCGACGCAATTTGAGTGTTCCATCGTCATTAGAAGGCCCTGAACGTTACAATTAACTATCATTTTTGCGTCGGATTCGAAAATCTAGACTCACAGGACAACGACCATAAGGTGCCCGAGGCAGCAATAGACCCTTGGAGACAAGTCGGCTGGAGGCCGATGTGTTGAATCTCGACGCAATTTGAGTGTTCCATCGGCATTAGGAGGCCCTGAACGTTATAATTAACGATCATTTTTGCGTCGGATTCGATAATCTAAACTCACAGGAGAACGACCATAAGGTGCCCGAGGCAGCAATAGACCCTTGGAGACAAGTCGGCTGGAGGCCGATGTATTGAATCTCGACGCAATTTGAGTGTTCCATCGGCATTAGGAGGCCCTGAACGTTACAATTAACTATCATTTTTGCGTCGGGTTCGAAAATCTAGACTCACAGGAGAACGACCATAAGGTGCCCGAGGCAGCAATAGACCCTTGGTGACAAGTCGGCTGGAGGCCGACGTATTGAATCTCGACGCAATTTGAGTGTTCCATCGGCATTAGGAGGCCCTGAACGTTACAATTAACTATCATTTTTGCGTCGGATTCGAAAATCTAGACTCACAGGAGAAAGACCATAAGGTGCCCGAGGCAGCAATAGACCCTTGGAGACAAGTCGGCTGGAGGCCGATGTATTGAATCTCGACGCAATTTGAGTGTTCCATCGGCATTAGGAGGCCCTGAACGTTACAATTAACTATCATTTTTGCGTCGGATTCGAAAATCTAGACTCACAGGAGAACGACCATAAGGTGCCCGAGGCAGCAATAGACCCTTGGAGACAAGTCGGCTGGAGGACGATGTATTGGATTGCGACGCAATTTGAGTCTTCTATCGTCATTAGGAGGCGCTGAACGTTACAATTCACTATCGTTTTTGCGTCGCATTCGAAAATCTATACTCACAGGAGAAGGACCATGTGGTGCCCGAGGCAGCGATATCCCCTTGGAGACAAGTAGGCTGGAGGCCGATGTATTGAATCTCGACGCAATTTGAGTGTTCCATCGTCATTAGAAGGCCCTGAACGTTACAATTAACTATCATTTTTGCGTCGGATTCGAAAATCTAGACTCACAGGAGAAGGACCATGTGGTGCCCGAGGCAGCGATATCGCCTTGGAGACAAGTAGGCTGGAGGCCGATGTATTGAATCTCGACGCAATTTGAGTGTTCCATCGGCATTAGGAGGCCCTGAACGTTATAATTAACTATCATTTTTGCGTCGGATTCGATAATCTAAACTCACAGGAGAACGACCGTAAGGTGCCCGAGGCTGCAATAGACCCTTGGAGACAAGTCTGCTGGAGGCCGATGTATTGAATCTCGACGCAATTTGAGTGTTCCATCGGCATTAGGAGGCCCTGAACGTTGCAATTAACTATCATTTTTGCGTAGGATTCGAAAATCTAGACTCACAGGAGAACGACCATAAGGTGCCCGAGGCAGCAATAGACCCTTGGAGACAAGTCGGTTGGAGGACGATGTATTGGATCGCGACGCAATTTGAGTCTTCTATCGTCATTAGGAGGCGCTGAACGTTACAATTCACTATCATTTTTGCGTCGGATTCGAAAATCTAGACTCACAGGAGAAGGACCATGTGGTGCCCGAGGCAGCGATATCCCCTTGGAGACAAGTCGGCTGGAGGCCGATGTATTCAATCTCGACGCAATTTGAGTGTTCCATCGTCATTAGAAGGCCCTGAACGTTACAATTAACTATCATTTTTGCGTCGGATACGAAAATCTAGACTCACAGGAGAGCGACCATAAGGTGCCCGAGGCAGCAATAGACCCTTGGAGACAAGTCGGCTGGAGGACGATGTATTGAATCTCGTGGCAAATTGAGAGTTCCATCGTCATTAGGCGGCCCTGAGCGTTACAATTAACTATCATTTTGGCGTCGGATTCGTAAATCTAGACTTACAAGAGAACGACCATAAAGTGCCCGAGGCAGCATTAGACCCTTGGAGACAAGTCGGCTGGAGGACGATGTATTGAATCTCGACGCAATTTGAGTGTTCCATCGTCATTACAAGGCCCTGAACGTTACAATTAACTGTCATTTTTGCGTCGGATTCGAAAATCTAGACTCACAGGAGAACGACCATAATGTGCCCGAGGCAGCAATAGACCCTTGGAGACAAGTCGGCTGGAGGACGATGTATTGGATCGCGACGCAATTTGAGTCTCCTATCGTCATTAGGAGGCGCTGAACGTTACAATTCACTATCATTTTTGCGTCGGATTCGAAAATCTAGACTCACAGGAGAAGGACCATGTGGTGCCCGAGGCAGCGATATCCCCTTGGAGACAAGTAGGCTGGAGGCCGATGTATTGAATCTCGACGCAATTTGAGTGTTCCATCGGCGTTAGGAGGCCCTGAACGTTATAATTAACTATCATTTTTGCGTCGGATTCGATAATCTAAACTCACAGGAGAACGACCATAAGGTGCCCGAGGCAGCAATAGACCCTTGGAGACAAGTCTGCTGGAGGCCGATGTATTGAATCTCGACGCAATTTGAGTGTTCCATCGTCATTAGAAGGCTCTGAACGTTACAATTAACTATCATTTTTGCGTCGGATACGAAAATCTAGACTTACAGGAGAGCGACCATAAGGTGCCCGAGGCAGCAATAGACCCTTGGAGACAAGTCGGCTGGAGGACGATGTATTGAATCTCGACGCAATTTGAGAGTTCCATCGTCATTAGGCGGCCCTGAACGTTACAATTAACTATCATTTTGGCGTCGGATTCGTAAATCTAGACTTACAAGAGAACGACCATAAAGTGCCCGAGGCAGCATTAGACCCTTGGAGACAAGTCGGCTGGAGGACGATGTATTGAATCTCGACGCAATTTGAGTGTTCCATCGTCATTACAAGGCCCTGAACGTTACAATTAACTATCATTTTTGCGTCGGATTCGAAAATCTAGACTCACAGGAGAACGACCATAATGTGCCCGAGGCAGCAATAGACCCTTGGAGACAAGTCGGCTGGAGGCCGATGTATTGAATCTCGACGCAATTTGAGTGTTCCATCGGCATTAGGAGGCCCTGAACGTTACAATTAACTATCATTTTTGCGTCGGATTCGAAAATCTAGACTCACAGGAGAACGACCATAAGGTGCCCGAGGCAGCAATAGACCCTTGGAGACAAGTCGGCTGGAGGACGATGTATTGGATCGCGACGCAATTTGAGTCTTCTATCGTCATTAGGAGGCGCTGAACGTTACAATTCACTATCATTTTTGCGTCGCATTCGAAAATCTATACTCACAGGAGAAGGACCATGTGGTGCCCGAGGCAGCGATATCCCCTTGGAGACAAGTAGGCTGGAGGCCGATGTATTGATTCTCGACGCAATTTGAGTGTTCCATCGTCATTACAAGGCCCTGAACGTTACAATTAACTATCATTTTTTCGTCGGATTCGAAATTCTAGACTCACAGGACAACGACCATAAGGTGCCCGAGGCAGCAATAGACCCTTGGAGACAAGTCGGCTGGAGGCCTATGTATTGAATCTCGACGCAATTTGAGTGTTCCATCGGCATTAGGAGGCCCTGAACGTTATAATTAACGATCATTTTTGCGTCGGATTCGATAATCTAAACTCACAGGAGAACGACCATAAGGTGCCCGAGGCAGCAATAGACCCTTGGAGACAAGTCGGCTGGAGGCCGATGTATTGAATCTCGACGCAATTTGAGTGTTCCATCGGCATTAGGAGGCCCTGAACGTTACAATTAACTATCATTTTTGCGTCGGATTCGAAAATCTAGACTCACAGGAGAACGACCATAAGGTGCCCGAGGCAGCAATAGACCCTTGGAGACAAGTCGGCTGGAGGACGATGTATTGGATCGCGACGCAATTTGAGTCTTCTATCGTCATTAGGAGGCGCTGAACGTTACAATTCACTATCATTTTTGCGTCGGATTCGAAAATCTAGACTCACAGGAGAAGGACCATGTGGTGCCCGAGGCAGCGATATCCCCTTGGAGACAAGTAGGCTGGAGGCCGATGTATTAAATCTCGACGCAATTTGAGTGTTCCATCGTCATTAGAAGGCCCTGAACGTTGCAATTAACTATCATTTTTGCGTCGGATTCGAAAATCTAGACTCACAGGAGAACGACCATAAGGTGCCCGAGGTAGCAATAGACCCTTGGAGACAAGTCGGTTGGAGGACGATGTATTGGATCGCGACGCAATTTGAGTCTTCTATCGTCATTAGGAGGCGCTGAACGTTACAATTCACTATCATTTTTGCGTCGGATTCGAAAATCTAGACTCACAGGAGAAGGACCATGTGGTGCCCGAGGCAGCGATATCCCCTTGGAGACAAGTCGGCTGGAGGCCGATGTATTGAATCTCGACGCAATTTGAGTGTTCCATCGTCATTAGAAAGCCCTGAACGTTACAATTAACTATCATTTTTGCGTCGGATACGAAAATCTAGACTCACAGGAGAGCGACCATAAGGTGCCCGAGGCAGCAATAGACCCTTGGAGACAAGTCGGCTGGAGGACGATGTATTGAATCTCGACGCAATTTGAGAGTTCCATCGTCATTAGGCGGCCCTGAACGTTACAATTAACTATCATTTTGGCGTCGGATTCGTAAATCTAGACTTACAAGAGAACGACCATAAAGTGCCCGAGGCAGCATTAGACCCTTGGAGACAAGTCGGCTGGGGGACGATGTATTGAATCTCGACGCAATTTGAGTGTTCCATCGTCATTACAAGGCCCTGAACGTTACAATTAACTGTCATTTTTGCGTCGGATTCGAAAATCTAGACTCACAGGAGAAAGACCATAATGTGCCCGAGGCAGCAATAGACCCTTGGACACAAGTCGGCTGGCGGACGATGTATTGGATCGCGACGCAATTTGAGTCTTCTATCGTCATTAGGAGGCGCTGAACGTTACAATTCACTATCATTTTTGCGTCGCATTCGAAAATCTATACTCACAGGAGAAGGACCATGTGGTGCCCGAGGCAGCGATATCCCCTTGGAGACAAGTAGGCTGGAGGCCGATGTATTGAATCTCGACGCAATTTGAGTGTTCCATCGTCATTAGAAGGCCCTGAACGTTACAATTAACTATCATTTTTGCGTCGGATTCGAAAATCTAGACTCACAGGACAACGACCATAAGGTGCCCGAGGCAGCAATAGACCCTTGGAGACAAGTCGGCTGGAGGCCGATGTGTTGAATCTCGACGCAATTTGAGTGTTCCATCGGCATTAGGAGGCCCTGAACGTTATAATTAACGATCATTTTTGCGTCGGATTCGATAATCTAAACTCACAGGAGAACGACCATAAGGTGCCCGAGGCAGCAATAGACCCTTGGAGACAAGTCGGCTGGAGGCCGATGTATTGAATCTCGACGCAATTTGAGTGTTCCATCGGCATTAGGAGGCCCTGAACGTTACAATTAACTATCATTTTTGCGTCGGGTTCGAAAATCTAGACTCACAGGAGAACGACCATAAGGTGCCCGAGGCAGCAATAGACCCTTGGAGACAAGTCGGCTGGAGGCCGATGTATTGAATCTCGACGCAATTTGAGTGTTCCATCGGCATTAGGAGGCCCTGAACGTCACAATTAACTATCATTTTTGCGTCGGATTCGAAAATCTAGACTCACAGGAGAAAGACCATAAGGTGCCCGAGGCAGCAATAGACCCTTGGAGACAAGTCGGCTGGAGGCCGATGTATTGAATCTCGACGCAATTTGAGTGTTCCATCGGCATTAGGAGGCGCTGAACGTTACAATTCACTATCGTTTTTGCGTCGCATTCGAAAATCTATACTCACAGGAGAAGGACCATGTGGTGCCCGAGGCAGCGATATCCCCTTGGAGACAAGTAGGCTGGAGGCCGATGTATTGAATCTCGACGCAATTTGAGTGTTCCATCGTCATTAGAAGGCCCTGAACGTTACAATTAACTATCATTTTTGCGTCGGATTCGAAAATCTAGACTCACAGGACAACGACCATAAGGTGCCCGAGGCAGCTATAGACCCTTGGAGACAAGTCGGCTGGAGGCCGATGTATTGAATCTCGACGCAATTTGAGTGTTCCATCGGCATTAGGAGGCCCTGAACGTTATAATTAACGATCATTTTTGCGTCGGATTCGATAATCTAAACTCACAGGAGAACGACCATAAGGTGCCCGAGGCAGCAATAGACCCTTGGAGACAAGTCGGCTGGAGGCCGATGTATTGAATCTCGACGCAATTTGAGTGTTCCATCGGCATTAGGAGGCCCTGAACGTTACAATTAACTATCATTTTTGCGTCGGATTCGAAAATCTAGACTCACAGGAGAACGACCATAAGGTGCCCGAGGCAGCAATAGACCCTTGGAGACAAGTCGGCTGGAGGACGATGTATTGGATCGCGACGCAATTTGAGTCTTCTATCGTCATTAGGAGGCGCTGAACGTTACAATTCACTATCATTTTTGCGTCGGATTCGAAAATCTAGACTCACAGGAGAAGGACCATGTGGTGCCCGAGGCAGCGATATCCCCTTGGAGACAAGTAGGCTGGAGGCCGATGTATTGAATCTCGACGCAATTTGAGTGTTCCATCGGCATTAGGAGGCCCTGAACCTTATAATTAACTATCATTTTTGCGTCGGATTCGATAATCTAAACTCACAGGAGAACGACCATAAGGTGCCCGAGGCAGCAATAGACCCTTGGAGACAAGTCTGCTGGAGGCCGATGTATTGAATCTCGACGCAATTTGAGTGTTCCATCGGCATTAGGAGGCCCTGAACGTTGCAATTAACTATCATTTTTGCGTAGGATTCGAAAATCTAGACTCACAGGAGAACGACCATAAGGTGCCCGAGGCAGCAATAGACCCTTGGAGACAAGTCGGTTGGAGGACGATGTATTGGATCGCGACGCAATTTGAGTCTTCTATCGTCATTAGGAGGCGCTGAACGTTACAATTCACTATCATTTTTGCGTCGGATTCGAAAATCTAGACTCACAGGAGAAGGACCATGTGGTGCCCGAGGCAGCGATATCCCCTTGGAGACAAGTCGGCTGGAGGCCGATGTATTGAATCTCGACGCAATTTGAGAGTTCCATCGTCATTAGGCGGCCCTGAACGTTACAATTAACTATCATTTTGGCGTCGGATTCGTAAATCTAGACTTACAAGAGAACGACCATAAAGTGCCCGAGGCAGCATTAGACCCTTGGAGACAAGTCGGCTGAGGACGATGTATTGAATCTCGACGCAATTTGAGTGTTCCATCGTCATTACAAGGCCCTGAACGTTACAATTAACTATCATTTTTGCGTCGGATTCGAAAATCTAGACTCACAGGAGAACGACCATAATGTGCCCGAGGCAGCAATAGACCCTTGGAGACAAGTCGGCTGGAGGACGATGTATTGGATCGCGACGCAATTTGAGTCTTCTATCGTCATTAGGAGGCGCTGTACGTTACAATTCACTATCATTTTTGCGTCGGATTCGAAAATCTATACTCACAGGAGAAGGACCATGTGGTGCCCGAGGCAGCGATATCCCCATGGAGACAAGTAGGCTGGAGGCCGATGTATTGAATCTCGATGCAATTTGAGTGTTCCATCGTCATTAGAAGGCCCTGAACGTTACAATTAACTATCATTTTTGCGTCGGATTCGAAAATCTAGACTCACAGGACAATGACCATAAGGTGCCCGAGGCAGCAATAGGCCCTTGGAGACAAGTCGGCTGGAGGCCGATGTATTGAATCTCGACGCAATTTGAGTGTTCCATCGGCATTAGGAGGCCCTGAACGTTATAATTAACGATCATTTTTGCGTCGGATTCGATAATCTAAACTCACAGGAGAACGACCATAAGGTGCCCGAGGCAACAATAGACCCTTGGAGACAAGTCGGCTGGAGGCCGATGTATTGAATCTCGACGCAATTTGAGTGTTCCATCGGCATTAGGAGGCCCTGAACGTTACAATTAACTATCATTTTAGCGTCGGGTTCGAAAATCTAGACTCACAGGAGAACGACCATGAGGTGCCCGAGGCAGCAATAGACCCTTGGAGACAAGTCGGCTGGAGGCCGATGTATTGAATCTCGACGCAATTTGAGTGTTCCATCGGCATTAGGAGGCCCTGAACGTTACAATTAACCATCATTTTTGCGTCGGATTCGAAAATCTAGACTCACAGGAGAACGACCATAAGGTGCCCGAGGCAGCAGTAGACCCTTGGAGACAAGTCGGCTGGAGGACGATGTATTGGATCGCGACGCAATTTGAGTCTTCTATCGTCATTAGGAGGCGCTGAACGTTACAATTCACTATCATTTTTGCGTCGGATTCGAAAATCTAGACTCACAGGAGAAGGACCATGTGGTGCCCGAGACAGCGATATCCCCTTGGAGACAAGTAGGCTGGAGGCCGATGTATTGAATCTCGACGCAATTTGAGTGTTCCATCGGCATTAGGAGGCCCTGAACGTTATAATTAACTATCATTTTTGCGTCGGATTCGATAATCTAAACTCACAGGAGAGCGACCATAAGGTGCCCGAGGCAGCAATAGACCCTTGGAGACAAGTCGGCTGGAGGCCGATGTATTGAATCTCGACGCAATTTGAGTGTTCCATCGGCATTAGGAGGCCCTGAACGTTACAATTAACTATCATTTTTGCGTCGGGTTCGAAAATCTAGACTCACAGGAGAACGACCATAAGGTGCCCGAGGCAGCGATATCCCCTTGGAGACAAGTCGGCTGGAGGACGATGTATTGAATCTCGACGCAATTTGAGTGTTCCATCGTCATTAGAAGGCCCTGAACGTTGCAATTAACTATCATTTTTGCGTCGGATTCGAAAATCTAGACTCAGAGGAGAACGACCATAAGGTGCCCGAGGCAGCAATAGACCCTTGGAGACAAGTCGGCTGGAGGACGATGTATTGGATCGCGACGCAATTTGAGTCTTCTGTCGTCATTAGGAGGCGCTGAACGTTACAATTCACTATCATTTTTGCGTCGGATTCGAAAATCTAGACTCACAGGAGAAGGACCATAAGGTGCCCGAGGCAGCAATAGACCCTTGGAGACAAGTCGGCTGGAGGCCGATGTATTGAATCTCGACATAATTTGAGTGTTCCATCGGCATTAGGAGGCCCTGAACGTTATAATTAACTATCATTTTTGCGTCGGATTCGATAATCTAAACTCACAGGAGAACGACCATAAGGTGCCCGAGGCAGCAATAGACCCTTGGAGACAAGTCGGCTGGAGGCCGATGTATTGAATCTCGACGCAATTTGAGTGTTCCATCGTCATTACAAGGCCCTGAACGTTACAATTGACTATCATTTTTCCGTCGGATTCGAAAATCTAGAATCACAGGAGAACGACCATAAGGTGCCCGAGGCAGCAATAGACCCTTGGAGACAAGTCGGCTGGAGGACGATGTATTGGATCGCGACGCAATTTGAGTCTTCTATCGTCATTAGGAGGCGCTGAACGTTACAATTCACTATCATTTTTGCGTCGGATTCGAAAATCTAGACTCACAGGAGAAGGACCATAAGGTGCCCGAGGCAGCAATAGACCCTTGGAGACAAGTCGGCTGGAGGCCGATGTATTGAATCTCGACGCAATTTGAGTGTTCCATCGTCATTACAAGGCCCTGAACGTTACAATTGACTATCATTTTTCCGTCGGATTCGAAAATCTAGAATCACAGGAGAACGACCATAAGGTGCCTGATGCAGCAATAGACCCTTGGAAACAAGTCGGCTGGAGGCCGATGTATTGAATCTCGACGCAATTTGAGTGTTCCATCGTCATTAGAAGGCCCTGAACGTTACAATTAACTATCATTTTTGCGACGGATTCGAAAATCTAGACTCACAGGACAACGACCATAAGGTGCCCGAGGCAGCAATAGACCCTTGGAGACAAGTCGGCTGGAGGCCGATGTATTGAATCTCGACATAATTTGAGTGTTCCATCGGCATTAGGAGGCCCTGAACGTTATAATTAACTATCATTTTTGCGTCGGATTCGATAATCTAAACTCACAGGAGAACGACCATAAGGTGCCCGAGGCAGCAATAGACCCTTGGAGACAAGTCGGCTGGAGGCCGATGTATTGAATCTCGACGCAATTTGAGTTTCCATCGTCATTACAAGGCCCTGAACGTTACAATTGACTATCATTTTTCCGTCGGATTCGAAAATCTAGAATCACAGGAGAACGACCATAAGGTGCCTGATGCAGCAATAGACCCTTGGAAACAAGTCGGCTGGAGGCCGATGTATTGAATCTCGACGCAATTTGAGTGTTCCATCGGCATTAGGAGGCCCTGAACGTTACAATTAACTATCATTTTTGCGTCGGGTCCGAAAATCTAGACTCACAGGAGAACGACCATAAGGTGCCCGAGGCAGCAATAGACCCTTGGAGACAAGTCGGCTGGAGGCCGATGTATTGAATCTCGACGCAATTTGAGTGTTCCATCGGCATTAGGAGGCCCTGAACGTTACAATTAACTATCATATTAGCGTCGGGTTCGAAAATCTAGACTCACAGGAGAACGACCATAAGGTGCCCGAGGCAGCAATAGACCCTTGGAGACAAGTCGGCTGGAGGACGATGTATTGAATCTCGACGCAATTTGAGAGTTCCATCGTCATTAGGCGGCCCTGAACGTTACAATTAACTATCATTTTTGCGTCGGATTCGAAAATCTAGAATTACAAGAGAACGACCATAAAGTGCCCGAGGCAGCATTAGATCCTTGGAGACAAGTCGGCTGGAGGACGATGTATTGTATCTCGACGCAATTTGAGTGTTCCATCGTCATTAGAAGGCCCTGAACGTTACAATTAACTATCATTTTTGCGTCGGATTCGAAAATCTAGACTCACAGGAGAACGACCATAAGGTGCCCGAGGCAGCAATAGACCCTTGGAGACAAGTCGGCTGGAGGACGATGTATTGGATCGCGACGCAATTTGAGTCTTCTATTGTCATTAGGAGGCGCTGAACGTTACAATTCACTATCATTTTTGCGTCGGATTCGAAAATCTAGACTCACAGGAGAAGGATCATATTGTGCCCGAGACAGCAATATCCCCTTGGAGACAAGTCGGCTGGAGGACGATGTATTGAATCTCGACGCAATTTGAGTGTCCCATCGTCATTAGGTGGCCCTAAACCTTACAATTAACTATCATTTTTGCGTCGGATTCGATAATCTAAACTCACAGGAGAACGACCATAAGGTGCCCGAGGCAGCAATAGAGCCTTGGAGACAAGTCGGCTGGAGGACGATGTATTGGATCGCGACGCAATTTGAGTCTTCTATCGTCATTAGGAGGCGCTGAACGTTACAATTCACTATCATTTTTGCGTCGGATTCGAAAATCTATACTCACAGGAGAAGGACCATGTGGTGCCCGAGGCAGCGATATCCCCTTGGAGACAAGTAGGCTGGAGGCCGATGTATTGAATCTCGACGCAATTTGAGTGTTCCATCGTCATTAGAAGGCCCTGAACGTTACAATTAACTATCATTTTTGCGTCGGATTCGAAAATCTAGACTCACAGGACAACGACCATAAGGTGCCCGAGGCAGCAATAGACCCTTGGAGACAAGTCGGCTGGAGGCCGATGTATTGAATCTCGACGCAATTTGAGTGTTCCATCGGCATTAGGAGGCCCTGAACGTTACAATTAACTATCATTTTTGCGTCGGGTTCGAAAATCTAGACTCACAGGAGAACGACCTTAAGGTGCCCGAGGCAGCAATAGACCCTTGGAGACAAGTCGGCTGGAGGCCGATGTATTGAATCTCGACGCAATTTGAGTGTCCCATCGGCATTAGGAGGCCCTGAACGTTACAATTAACTATCATTTTAGCGTCGGGTTCGAAAATCTAGACTCACAGAAGAACGACCGTAAGGTGCCCGAGGCAGCAATAGACCCCTGGAGACAAGTCGGCTGGAGGACGATGTATTGAATCTCGACGCAATTTGAGAGTTCCATCGTCATTAGGCGGCCCTGAACGTTACAATTAACTATCATTTTTGCGTCGGATTCGAAAATCTAGAATTACAAGAGAACGACCATAAAGTGCCCGAGGCAGCATTAGATCCTTGGAGACAAGTCGGCTGGAGGACGATGTATTGTATCTCGACGCAATTTGAGTGTTCCATCGTCATTACAAGGCCCTGAACGTTACAATTAACTATCATTTTTGCGTCGGATTCGAAAATCTAGACTCACAGGAGAACGACCATAAGGTGCCCGAGGCAGCAATAGACCCTTGGAGACAAGTCGGCTGGAGGACGATGTATTGGATCGCGACGCAATTTGAGTCTTCTATCGTCATTAGGAGGCGCTGAACGTTACAATTCACTATCATTTTTGCGTCGGATTCGAAAATCTAGACTCACAGGAGAAGGATCATATTGTGCCCCAGACAGCAATATCCCCTTGGAGACAAGTCGGCTGGAGGACGATGTATTGAATCTCGACGCAATTTGAGTGTCCCATCGTCATTAGGAGGCCCTAAACCTTACAATTAACTATCATTTTTGCGTCGGATTCGATAATCTAAACTCACAGGAGAACGACCATAAGGTGCCCGAGGCAGCAATAGACCCTTGGAGACAAGTCGGCTGGAGGACGATGTATTGAATCTCGACGCAATTTGAGTGTTCCATCGTCATTACAAGGCCCTGAACGTTACAATTGACTATCATTTTTCCGTCGGATTCGAAAATCTAGACTCACAGGAGAACGACCATAAGGTGCCCGATGCAGCAATAGTCCCTTGGAAACAAGTCGGCTGGAGGCCGATGTATTGAATCTCGACGCAATTTGAGTGTTCCATCGGCATTAGGAGGCCCTGAACGTTACAATTAACTATCATTTTTGCGTTGGGTTCGAAAATCTAGACTCACAGGAGAACGACCATAAGGTGCCCGAGGCAGCAATAGACCCTTGGAGACAAGTCGGCTGGAAGCCGATGTATTGAATCTCGACGCAATTTGAGTGTTCCATAGGCATTAGGAGGCCCTGAACGTTACAATTAACTATCATTTTAGCGTCGGGTTCGAAAATCTAGACTCACAGGAGAACGACCATAAGGTGCCCGAGGCAGCAATAGACCCTTGGAGACAAGTCGGCTGGAGGACGATGTATTGAATCTCGACGCAATTTGAGAGTTCCATCGTCATTAGGCGGCCCTGAACGTTACAATTAACTATCATTTTTGCGTCGGATTCGAAAATCTAGAATTACAAGAGAACGACCATAAAGTGCCCGAGGCAGCATTAGATCCTTGGAGACAAGTCGGCTGGAGGACGATGTATTGTATCTCGACGCAATTTGAGTGTTCCATCGTCATTAGAAGGCCCTGAATGTTACAATTCACTATCATTTTTGCGTCGGATTCGAAAATCTAGACTCACAGGAGAACGACCATAAGGTGCCCGAGGCAGCAATAGACCCTTGGAGACAAGTCGGCTGCAGGACGATGTATTGGATCGCGACGCAATTTGAGTCTTCTATCGTCATTAGGAGGCGCTGAACGTTACAATTCACTATCATTTTTGCGTCGGATTCAAAAATCTAGACTCACAGGAGAAGGATCATATTGTGCCCGAGACAGCAATATCCCCTTGGAGACAAGTCGGCTGGAGGACGATGTATTGAATCTCGACGCAATTTGAGTGTCCCATCGTCATTAGGAGGCCCTAAACCTTACAATTAACTATCATTTTTGCGTCGGATTCGATAATCTAAACTCACAGGAGAACGACCATAAGGTGCCCGAAGCAGCAATAGAGCCTTGGAGACAAGTCGGCTGGAGGACGATGTATTGGATCGCGACGCAATTTGAGTCTTCTATCGTCATTAGGAGGCGCTGAACGTTACAATTCACTATCATTTTTGCGTCGGATTCGAAAATCTATACTCACAGGAGAAGGACCATGTGGTGCCCGAGGCAGCGATATCCCCTTGGAGACAAGTAGGCTGGAGGCCGATGTATTGAATCTCGACGCAATTTGAGTGTTCCATCGTCATTAGAAGGCCCTGAACGTTACAATTAACTATCATTTTTGCGTCGGATTCGAAAATCTAGACTCACAGGACAACGACCATAAGGTGCCCGAGGCAGCAATAGACCCTTGGAGACAAGTCGGCTGGAGGCCGATGTATTGAATCTCGACGCAATTTGAGTGTCCCATCGGCATTAGGAGGCCCTGAACGTTACAATTAACTATCATTTTAGCGTCGGGTTCGAAAATCTAGACTCACAGAAGAACGACCGTAAGGTGCCCGAGGCAGCAATAGACCCTTGGAGACAAGTCGGCTGGAGGACGATGTATTGAATCTCGACGCAATTTGAGAGTTCCATCGTCATTAGGCGGCCCTGAACGTTACAATTAACTATCATTTTTGCGTCGGATTCGAAAATCTAGAATTACAAGAGAACGACCATAAAGTGCCCGAGGCAGCATTAGATCCTTGGAGACAAGTCGGCTGGAGGGCGATGTATTGTATCTCGACGCAATTTGAGTGTTCCATCGTCATTACAAGGCCCTGAACGTTACAATTAACTATCATTTTTGCGTCGGATTCGAAAATCTAGACTCACAGGAGAACGACCATAAGGTGCCCGAGGCAGCAATAGACCCTTGGAGACAAGTCGGCTGGAGGACGATGTATTGGATCGCGACGCAATTTGAGTCTTCTATCGTCATTAGGAGGCGCTGAACGTTACAATTCACTATCATTTTTGCGTCGGATTCGAAAATCTAGACTCACAGGAGTAGGATCATATTGTGCCCGAGACAGCAATATCCCCTTGGAGACAAGTCGGCTGGAGGACGATGTATTGTATCTCGACGCAATTTGAGTGTTCCATCGTCATTACAAGGCCCTGAACGTTACAATTAACTATCATTTTTGCGTCGGATTCGAAAATCTAGACTCACAGGAGAACGACCATAAGGTGCCCGAGGCAGCAATAGACCCTTGGAGACAAGTCGGCTGGAGGACGATGTATTGGATCGCGACGCAATTTGAGTCTTCTATCGTCATTAGGAGGCGCTGAACGTTACAATTCACTATCATTTTTGCGTCGGATTCGAAAATCTAGACTCACAGGAGAAGGATCATATTGTGCCCCAGACAGCAATATCCCCTTGGAGACAAGTCGGCTGGAGGACGATGTATTGAATCTCGACGCAATTTGAGTGTCCCATCGTCATTAGGAGGCCCTAAACCTTACAATTAACTATCATTTTTGCGTCGGATTCGATAATCTAAACTCACAGGAGAACGACCATAAGGTGCCCGAGGCAGCAATAGACCCTTGGAGACAAGTCGGCTGGAGGACGATGTATTGAATCTCGACGCAATTTGAGTGTTCCATCGTCATTACAAGGCCCTGAACGTTACAATTGACTATCATTTTTCCGTCGGATTCGAAAATCTAGACTCACAGGAGAACGACCATAAGGTGCCCGATGCAGCAATAGTCCCTTGGAAACAAGTCGGCTGGAGGCCGATGTATTGAATCTCGACGCAATTTGAGTGTTCCATCGGCATTAGGAGGCCCTGAACGTTACAATTAACTATCATTTTTGCGTTGGGTTCGAAAATCTAGACTCACAGGAGAACGACCATAAGGTGCCCGAGGCAGCAATAGACCCTTGGAGACAAGTCGGCTGGAAGCCGATGTATTGAATCTCGACGCAATTTGAGTGTTCCATAGGCATTAGGAGGCCCTGAACGTTACAATTAACTATATTTTTGCGTCGGATTCGAAAATCTAGACTCACAGGAGAACGACCATAAGGTGCCCGAGGCAGCAATAGACCGTTGGAGACAAGTCGGCTGGAGGACGATGTATTGGATCGCGACGCAATTTGAGTCTTCTATCGTCATTAGGAGGCGCTGAACGTTACAATTCACTATCATTTTTGCGTCGGATTCGAAAATCTATACTCACAGGAGAAGGACCATGTGGTGCCCGAGGCAGCGATATCCCCTTGGAGACAAGTAGGCTGGAGGCCGATGTATTGAATCTCGACGCAATTTGAGTGTTCCATCGTCATTAGAAGGCCCTGAACGTTACAATTAACTATCATTTTTGCGTCGGATTCGAAAATCTAGACTCACAGGACAACGACCATAAGGTGCCCGAGGCAGCAATAGACCCTTGGAGACAAGTCGGCTGGAGGCCGATGTATTGAATCTCGACGCAATTTGAGTGTTCCATCGGCATTAGGAGGCCCTGAACGTTGTAATTAACGATCATTTTTGCGTCGGATTCGATAATCTAAACTCACAGGAGAACGACCATAAGGTGCCCGAGGCAGCAATAGACCCTTGGAGACAAGTCGGCTGGAGGCCGATGTATTGAATCTCGACGCAATTTGAGTGTTCCATCGGCATTAGGAGGCCCTGAACGTTACAATTAACTATCATTTTTGCGTCGGGTTCGAAAATCTAGACTCACAGGAGAACGACCATAAGGTGCTCGAGGCAGCAATAGACCCTTGGAGACAAGTCGGCTGGAGGCCGATGTACTGAATCTCGACGCAATTTGAGTGTTCCATCGTCATTACAAGGCCCTGAACGTTACAATTAACTATCATTTTTCCGTCGGATTCGAAAATCTAGACTCACTGGAGAACGACCATAAGGTGCCCGATGCAGCAATAGACCCTTGGAGACAAGTCGGCTGGAGGCCGATGTATTGAATCTCGACGCAATTTGAGTGTTCCATCGGCATTAGGAGGCCCTGAACGTTACAATTAACTATCATTTTTGCGTCGGGTTCGAAAATCTAGACTCACAGGAGAACGACCATAAGGTGCCCGAGGCAGCAATAGACCCTTGGAGACAAGTCGTCTGGAGGCCGATGTATTGAATCTCGACGCAATTTGAGTGTCCCATCGGCATTAGGAGGCCCTGAACGTTACAATTAACTATCATTTTAGCGTCGGGTTCGAAAATCTAGACTCACAGAAGAACGACCATAAGGTGCCCGAGGCAGCAATAGACCCTTGGAGACAAGTCGGCTGGAGGACGATGTATTGAATCTCGACGCAATTTGAGAGTTCCATCGTCATTAGGCGGCCCTGAACGTTACAATTAACTATCATTTTTGCGTCGGATTCGAAAATCTAGAATTACAAGAGAACGACCATAAAGTGCCCGAGGCAGCATTAGATCCTTGGAGACAAGTCGGCTGGAGGACGATGTATTGTATCTCGACGCAATTTGAGTGTTCCATCGTCATTACAAGGCCCTGAACGTTACAATTAACTATCATTTTTGCGTCGGGTTCGAAAATCTAGACTCACAGGAGAACGACCATAAGGTGCCCGAGGCAGCAATAGACCCTTGGAGAACAAGTCGGCTGGAGGACGATGTATTGGATCGCGACGCAATTTGAGTCTTCTATCGTCATTAGGGGGCGCTGAACGTTACAATTCACTATCATTTTTGCGTCGGATTCCAAAAACCTAGACTCACAGGAGAAGGATCATATTGTGCCCGAGACAGCAATATCCCCTTGGAGACAAGTCGGCTGGAGGACGATGTATTGAATCTCGACGCAATTTGAGTGTCCCATCGTCATTAGGAGGCCCTAAACCTTACAATTAACTATCATTTTTGCGTCGGATTCGATAATCTAAACTCACAGGAGAACGACCATAAGGTGCCCGAGGCAGCAATAGACCCTTGGAGACAAGTCGGCTGGAGGACGATGTATTGAATCTCGACGCAATTTGAGTGTTCCATCGTCATTACAAGGCCCTGAACGTTACAATTGACTATCATTTTTCCGTCGGATTCGAAAATCTAGACTCACAGGAGAACGACCATAAGGTGCCCGATGCAGCAGTAGACCCTTGGAAACAAGTCGGCTGGAGGCCGATGTATTGAATCTCGACGCAATTTGAGTGTTCCATCGGCATTAGGAGGCCCTGAACGTTACAATTAACTATCATTTTTGCGTTGGGTTCGAAAATCTAGACTCACAGGAGAACGACCATAAGGTGCCCGAGGCAGCAATAGACCCTTGGAGACAAGTCGGCTGGAAGCCGATGTATTGAATCTCGACGCAATTTGAGTGTTCCATCGGCATTAGGAGGCCCTGAACGTTACAATTAACTATCATTTTAGCGTCGGGTTCGAAAATCTAGACTCACAGGAGAACGACCATAAGGTGCCCGAGGCAGCAATAGACCCTTGGAGACAAGTCGGCTGGAGGACGATGTATTGAATCTCGACGCAATTTGAGAGTTCCATCGTCATTAGGCGGCCCTGAACGTTACAATTAACTATCAGTTTTGCGTCGGATTCGAAAATCTAGAATTACAAGAGAACGACCATAAAGTGCCCGAGGCAGCATTAGATCCTTGGAGACAAGTCGGCTGGAGGACGATGTATTGTATCTCGACGCAATTTGAGTGTTCCATCGTCATTAGAAGGCCCTGAACGTTACAATTCACTATCATTTTTGCGTCGGATTCGAAAATCTAGACTCACAGGAGAACGACCATAAGGTGCCCGAGGCAGCAATAGACCCTTGGAGACAAGTCGGCTGGAGGACGATGTATCGGATCGCGACGCAATTTGAGTCTTCTATCGTCATTAGGAGGCGCTGAACGTTACAATTCACTATCATTTTTGCGTCGGATTCGAAAATCTAGACTCACAGGAGAAGGATCATATTGTGCCCAAAACAGCAATATCCCCTTGGAGACAAGTCGGCTGGAGGACGATGTATTGAATCTCGACGCAATTTGAGTGTCCCATCGTCATTAGGAGGCCCTAAACCTTACAATTAACTATCATTTTTGCGTCGGATTCGATAATCTAAACTCACAGGAGAACGACCATAAGGTGCCCGAAGCAGCAATAGAGCCTTGGAGACAAGTCGGCTGGAGGACGATGTATTGGATCGCGACGCAATTTGAGTCTTCTATCGTCATTAGGAGGCGCTGAACGTTACAATTCACTATCATTTTTGCGTCGGATTCGAAAATCTATACTCACAGGAGAAGGACCATGTGGTGCCCGAGGCAGCGATATCCCCTTGGAGACAAGTAGGCTGGAGGCCGATGTATTGAATCTCGACGCAATTTGAGTGTTCCATCGTCATTAGAAGGCCCTGAACGTTACAATTAACTATCATTTTTGCGTCGGATTCGAAAATCTAGACTCACAGGACAACGACCATAAGGTGCCCGAGGCAGCAATAGACCCTTGGAGACAAGTCGGCTGGAGGCCGATGTATTGAATCTCGACGCAATTTGAGTGTTCCATCGGCATTAGGAGGCCCTGAACGTTATAATTAACGATCATTTTTGCGTCGGATTCGATAATCTAAACTCACAGGAGAACGACCATAAGGTGCCCGAGGCAGCAATAGACCCTTGGAGACAAGTCGGCTGGAGGCCGATGTATTGAATCTTGACGCAATTTGAGTGTTCCATCGGCATTAGGAGGCCCTGAACGTTACAATTAACTATCATTTTTGCGTCGGGTTCGAAAATCTAGACTCACAGGAGAACGACCATAAGGTGCTCGAGGCAGCAATAGACCCTTGGAGACAAGTCGGCTGGAGGCCGATGTATTGAATCTCGACGCAATTTGAGTGTTCCATCGTCATTACAAGGCCCTGAACGTTACAATTAACTATCATTTTTCCGTCGGATTCGAAAATCTAGACTCACTGGAGAACGACCATAAGGTGCCCGATGCAGCAATAGACCCTTGGAGACAAGTCGGCTGGAGGACGATGTATTGAATTTCGACGCAATTTGAGTGTTCCATCGGCATTAGGAGGCCCTGAACGTTACAATTAACTATCATTTTTGCGTCGGGTTCGAAAATCTAGACTCACAGGAGAACGACCATAAGGTGCCCGAGGCAGCAATAGACCCTTGGAGACAAGTCGGCTGGAGGCCGATGTATTGAATCTCGACGCAATTTGAGTGTCCCATCGGCATTAGGAGGCCCTGAACGTTACAATTAACTATCATTTTAGCGTCGGGTTCGAAAATCTAGACTCACAGAAGAACGACCATAAGGTGCCCGAGGCAGCAATAGACCCTTGGAGACAAGTCGGCTGGAGGACGATGTATTGAATCTCGACGCAATTTGAGAGTTCCATCGTCATTAGGCGGCCCTGAACGTTACAATTAACTATCATTTTTGCGTCGGATTCGAAAATCTAGAATTACAAGCGAACGACCATAAAGTGCCCGAGGCAGCATTAGATCCTTGGAGACAAGTCGGCTGGAGGACGATGTATTGTATCTCGACGCAATTTGAGTGTTCCATCGTCATTAGAAGGCACTGAACGTTACAATTAACTATCATTTTTGCGTCGGATTCGAAAATCTAGACTCACAGGAGAACGACCATAAGGTGCCCGAGGCAGCAATAGACCCTTGGAGACAAGTCGGCTGGAGGACGATGTATTGGATCGCGACGCAATTTGAGTCTTCTATCGTCATTAGGAGGCGCTGAACGTTACATTTCACTATCATTTTTGCGTCGGATTCGAAAATCTAGACTCACAGGAGAAGGATCATATTGTGCCCGAGACAGCAATATCCCCTTGGAGACAAGTCGGCTGGAGGACGATGTATTCAATCTCGACGCAATTTGAGTGTCCCATCGTCATTACGAGGCCCTAAACCTTACAATTAACTATCATTTTTGCGTCGGATTCGATAATCTAAACTCACAGGAGAACGACCATAAGGTGCCCGAGGCAGCAATAGACCCTTGGAGACAAGTCGGCTGGAGGACGATGTATTGGATCGCGACGCAATTTGAGTCTTCTATCGTCATTAGGAGGCGCTGAACGTTACAATTCACTATCATTTTTGCGTCGGATTCGAAAATCTAGACTCACAGGAGAACGACCATAATGTGCCCGAGGCAGCAATAGACCCTTGGAGACAAGTCGGCTGGAGGACGATGTATTGGATCGCGACGCAAATTGAGTCTTCTATCGTCATTAGGAGGCGCTGAACGTTACAATTCACTATCATTTTTGCGTCGGATTCGAAAATCTATACTCACAGGAGAAGGACCATGTGGTGCCCGAGGCAGCGATATCCCCTTGGAGACAAGTAGGCTGGAGGCCGATGTATTCAATCTCGACGCAATTTGAGTGTTCCATCGTCATTAGAAGGCCCTGAACGTTACAATTAACTATCATTTTTGCGTCGGATTCGAAAATCTAGACTCACAGGACAACGACCATAAGGTGCCCGAGGCAGCAATAAACCCTTGGAGACAAGTCGCCTGGAGGCCGATGTATTGAATCTCGACGCAATTTGAGTGTTCCATCGGCATTAGGAGGCCCTGAACGTAATAATTAACGATCATTTTTGCGTCGGATTCGATAATCTAAACTCACAGGAGAACGACCATAAGGTGCCCGAGGCAGCAATAGACCCTTGGAGACAAGTCGGCTGGAGGCCGATGTATTGAATCTCGACGCAATTTGAGTGTTCCATCGGCATTAGGAGGCCCTGAACGTTACAATTAACTATCATTTTTGCGTCGGGTTCGAAAATCTAGACTCACAGGAGAACGACCATAAGGTGCCCGAGGCAGCAATAGACCCTTGGAGACAAGTCGGCTGGAGGACGATGTATTGAATCTCGACGCAATTTGAGTGTTCCATCGTCATTAGAATGCCCTGAACGTTAAAATTAACTATCATTTTTGCGTCGGATTCGAAAATCTAGACTCACAGGACAACGACCATAAGGTGCCCGAGGCAGCAATAGACCCTTGGAGACAAGTCGGCTGGAGGCCGATGTATTGAATCTCGACGCAATTTGAGTGTTCCATCGTCATTACAAGGCCCTGAACGTTACAATTAACTATCATTTTTGCGTCGGATTCGAAAATCTAGACTCACAGGAGAACGACCATAAGGTGCCCGAGGCAGCAATAGACCCTTGGAGACAAGTCGCCTGGAGGACGATGTATTGGATCGCGACGCAATTTGAGACTTCTATCGTCATTAGGAGGCGCTGAACGTTACAATTCACTATCATTTTTGCGTCGGATTCGAAATTCTAGACTCACAGGAGAACGACCATAAGGTGCCCGAGGCAGCAATAGACCCTTGGAGACAAGTCGGCTGGAGGCCGATGTATTGAATCTCGACGCAATTTGAGTGTTCCATCGTCATTAGGAGGCCCTGAACGTTACAATTAACTATCATTTTTGCGTCGGGTTCGAAAATCTAGACTCACAGGAGAACGACCATAAGGTGCCTGAGGCAGCAATAGACCCTTGGAGACAAGTCGGCTGGAGGCCGATGTATTGAATCTCGACGCAATTTGAGTGTTCCATCGTCATTAGAAGGCCCTGAACGTTACAATTAACTATCATTTTTGCGTCGGATTCGAAAATCTAGACTCACAGGACAACGACCATAAGGTGCCCGAAGCAGCAATAGACCCTTGGAGACAAGTCGGCTGGAGGCCGATGTATTGAATCTCGACGCAATTTGAGTGTTCCATCGTCATTACAAGGCCCTGAACGTTACAATTAACTATCATTTTTGCGTCGGATTCGAAAATCTAGACTCACAGGAGAACGACCATAAGGTGCCCGAGGCAGCAATAGACCCTTGGAGACAAGTCGGCTGGAGGACGATGTATTGGATCGCGACGCAATTTGAGTCTTCTATCGTCATTAGGAGGCGCTGAACGTTACAATTCACTATCATTTTTGCGTCGGATTCTAAAATCTATACTCACAGGAGAAGGACCATGTGGTGCCCGAGGCAGCGATATCCCCTTGGAGACAAGTAGGCTGGAGGCCGATGTATTGAATCTCGACGCAATTTGAGTGTTCCGTCGTCATTAGAAGGCCCTGAACGTTACAATTAACTATCATTTTTGCGTCGGATTCGAAAATCTAGACTCAAGGGACAATGACCGTAAGGTGCCCGAGGCAGCAATAGACCCTTGGAGACAAGTCGGCTGGAGGCCGATGTATTGAATCTCGACGCAATTTGAGTGTTCCATCGGCATTAGGAGGCCCTGAACGTTATAATTAACGATCATTTTTGCGTCGGATTCGATAATATAAACTCACAGGAGAACGACCATAAGGTGCCCGATGCAGCAATAGACCCTTGGAGACAAGTCGGCTGGACGCCGATGTATTGAATCTCGACGCAATTTGAGTGTTCCATCGGCTTTAGGAGGCCCTGAACGTTACAATTAACTATCATTTTTGCGTCGGGTTAGAAAATCTAGACTCACAGGAGAACGACCATGTGGTGCCCGAGGCAGCGATATCCCCTTGGAGACAAGTAGGCTGGAGGCCGATGTATTGAATCTCGACGCAATTTGAGTGTTCCATCGGCATTAGGAGGCCCTGAACGTTATAATTAACTATCATTTTTGCGTCGGATTCGATAATCTAAACTCACAGGAGAACGACCATAAGGTGCCCGAGGCAGCAATAGACCCTTGGAGACAAGTCGGCTGGAGGACGATGTATTGAATCTCGACGCAATTTGAGTGTTCCATCGTCATTAGAAGGCCCTAAACGTTACAATTAACTATCATTTTTGCGTCGGATTCGAAAATCTAGACTCACAGGAGAACGACCATAAGGTGCCCGAGGCAGCAATAGACCCTTGGAGACAAGTCGGCTGGAGGACGATGTATTGGATCGCGACGCAATTTGAGTCTTCTATCGTCATTAGGAGGCGCTGAACGTTACAATTCACTATCATTTTTGCGTCGGATTCGAAAATCTAAACTCACAGGACAACGACCATAAGGTGCCCGAGGCAGCAATAAACCCTTGGAGACAAGTCGCCTGGAGGCCGATGTATTGAATCTCGACGCAATTTGAGTGTTCCATCGTCATTAGAAGGCCCTGAACGTTACAATTAACTATCATTTTTGCGTCGGATTCGAAAATCTAGACTCACAGGACAACGACCATAAGGTGCCCGAGGCAGCAATAGACCCTTGGAGACAAGTCGGCTGGAGGCCGATGTATTGAATCTCGACATAATTTGAGTGTTCCATCGGCATTAGGAGGCCCTGAACGTTATAATTAACTATCATTTTTGCGTCGGATTCGTTAATCTAAACTCACAGGAGAACGACCATAAGGTGCCCGAGGCAGCAATAGACCCTTGGAGACAAGTCGAATGGAGGCCGATGTATTGAATCTCGACGCAATTTGAGTGTTCCATCGTCATTACAAGGCCCTGAACGTTACAATTAACTATCATTTTTCCGTCGGATTCGAAAATCTAGGCTCACAGGAGAACGACCATAAGGTGCCCGATGCAGCAATAGACCCTTGGAGACAAGTCGGCTGGAGGCCGATGTATTGAATCTCGACGCAATTTGAGTGTTCCATCGGCATTAGGAGGCCCTGAACGTTACAATTAACTATCATTTTTGCGTCGGGTTCGAAAATCTAGACTCACAGGAGAACGACCATAAGGTGCCCGAGGCAGCAATAGACCCTTGGAGACAAGTCGGCTGGAGGCCGATGTATTGAATCTCAACGCAATTTGAGTGTTCCATCGGCATTAGGAGGCCCTGAACGTTACAATGGACTATCATTTTAGCGTCGGGTTCGAAAATCTAGACTCACAGGAGAACGACCATAAGGTGCCCGAGGCAGCAATAGACCCTTGGAGACAAGTCGGCTGGAGGCCGATGTATTGAATCTCGACGCAATTTGAGAGTTCCATCGTCATTAGGCGGCCCTGAACGTTACAATTAACTATCATTTTTGCGTCGGATTCGAAAATCTAGAATTACAAGAGAACGACCATAAAGTGCCCGAGGCAGCATTAGATCCTTGGAGACAAGTCGGCTGGAGGACGATGTATTGGATCGCGACGCCATTTGAGTCTTCTATCGTCATTAGGAGGCGCTGAACGTTACAATTCACTATCATTTTTGCGTCGGATTCGAAAATCTATACTCACAGGAGAAGGACCATGTGGTGCCCGAGGCAGCGATATCCCCTTGGAGACAAGTAGGCTGGAGGCCGATGTATTGAATCTCGACGCAATTTGAGCGTTCCATCGTCATTAGAAGGCCCTGAACGTTACAATTAACTATCATTTTTGCGTCGGATTCGAAAATCTAGACTCACAGGACAACGACCATAAGGTGCCCGAGGCAGCGATATCCCCTTGGAGACAAGTCGGCTGGAGGCCGATGTATTGAATCTCGACGCAATTTGAGTGTTCCATCGGCATTAGGAGGCCCTGAACGTTATAATTAACGATCATTTTTGCGTCGGATTCGATAATCTAAACTCACAGGAGAACGACCATAAGGTGCCCGAGGCAGCAATAGACCCTTGGAGACAAGTCGGCTGGAGGCCGATGTATTGAATCTCGACGCAATTTGAGTGTTCCATCGGCATTAGGAGGCCCTGAACGTTACAATTAACTATCATTTTTGCGTCGGGTTCGAAAATCTAGACTCACAGGAGAACGACCATAAGGTGCCCGAGGGAGCAATAGACCCTTGGAGACAAGTCGGCTGGAGGCCGATGTATTGAATCTCGACGCAATTTGAGTGTTCCATCGGCATTAGGAGGCCCTGAACGTTACAATTAACTATCATTTTAGCGTCGGGTTCGAAAATCTAGACTCACAGGAGAACGACCATAAGGTGCCCGAGGCAGCAATAGACCCTTGGAGACAAGTCGGCTGGAGGACGATGTATTGAATCTCGACGCAATTTGAGAGTTCCATCGTCATTAGGCGGCCCTGAACGTTACAATTAACTATCATTTTTGCGTCGGATTCGAAAATCTAGAATTACAAGAGAACGACCATAAAGTGCCCGAGGCAGCATTAGATCCTTGGAGACAAGTCGGCTGGAGGACGATGTATTGTATCTCGACGCAATTTGAGTCTTCTATCGTCATTAGGAGGCGCTGAACGTTACAATTCACTATCATTTTTGCGTCGGATTCGAAAATCTAGACTCACAGGAGAAGGATAAAATTGTGCCCGAGACAGCAATATCCCCTTGGAGACAAGTCGGCTGGAGGACGATGTATTGAATCTCGACGCAATTTGAGTGTCCCATCGTCATTAGGAGGCCCTAAACCTTACAATTAACTATCATTTTTGCGTCGGATTCGATAATCTAAACTCACAGGAGAACGACCATAAGGTGCCCGAAGCAGCAATAGAGCCTTGGAGACAAGTCGGTTGGAGGACGATGTATTGGATCGCGACGCAATTTGAGTCTTCTATCGTCATTAGGAGGCGCTGAACGTTACAATTCACTATCATTTTTGCGTCGGATTCGAAAATCTATACTCACAGGAGAAGGACCATGTGGTGCCCGAGGCAGCGATATCCCCTTGGAGACAAGTAGGCTGGAGGCCGATGTATTGAATCTCGACGCAATTTGAGTGTTCCATCGTCATTAGAAGGCCCTGAACGTTACAATTAACTATCATTTTTGCGTCGGATTCGAAAATCTAGACTCACAGGACAACGACCATAAGGTGCCCGAGGCAGCAATAGACCCTTGGAGAGAAGTCGGCTGGAGGCCGATGTATTGAATCTCGACGCAATTTGAGTGTTCCATCGGCATTAGGAGGCCCTGAACGTTATAATTAACGATCATTTTTGCGTCGGATTCGATAATCTAAACTCACAGGAGAACGACCATAAGGTGCCCGAGGCAGCAATAGACCCTTGGAGACAAGTCGGCTGGAGGCCGATGTATTGAATCTCGACGCAATTTGAGTGTTCCATCGGCATTAGGAGGCCCTGAACGTTACAATTAACTATCATTTCTGCGTCGGGTTCGAAAATCTAGACTCACAGGAGAACGACCATAAGGTGCTCGAGGCAGCAATAGACCCTTGGAGACAAGTCGGCTGGAGGCCGATGTATTGAATCTCGACGCAATTTGAGTGTTCCATCGTCATTACAAGGCCCTGAACGTTACAATTAACTATCATTTTTCCGTCGGATTCGAAAATCTAGACTCACTGGAGAACGACCATAAGGTGCCCGATGCAGCAATAGACCCTTGGAGACAAGTCGGCTGGAGGCCGATGTATTGAATCTCGACGCAATTTGAGTGTTCCATCGGCATTAGGAGGCCCTGAACGTTACAATTAACTATCATTTTTGCGTCGGGTTCGAAAATCTAGACTCACAGGAGAACGACCATAAGGTGCCCGAGGCAGCAATAGACCCTTGGAGACAAGTCGGCTGGAGGCCGATGTATTGAATCTCGACGCAATTTGAGTGTCCCATCGGCATTAGGAGGCCCTGAACGTTACAATTAACTATCATTTTAGCGTCGGGTTCGAAAATCTAGACTCACAGAAGAACGACCATAAGGTGCCCGAGGCAGCAATAGACCCTTGGAGACAAGTCGGCTGGAGGACGATGTATTGAATCTCGACGCAATTTGAGAGTTCCATCGTCATTAGGCGGCCCTGAACGTTACAATTAACTATCATTTTTGCGTCGGATTCGAAAATCTAGACTCACAGGAGAACGACCATAAGGTGCCCGAGGCAGCAATAGACCCTTGGAGACAAGTCGGCTGGAGGACGATGTATTGGATCGCGACGCAATTTGAGTCTTCTATCGTCATTAGGAGGCGCTGAACGTTACAATTCACTATCATTTTTGCGTCGGATTCGAAAATCTAGACTCACAGGAGAAGGATCATATTGTGCCCGAGACAGCAATATCCCCTTGGAGACAAGTCGGCTGGAGGACGATGTATTGAATCTCGACGCAATTTGAGTGTCCCATCGTCATTACGAGGCCCTAAACCTTACAATTAACTATCATTTTTGCGTCGGATTCGATAATCTAAACTCACAGGAGAAAGACCATAAGGTGCCAGAGGCAGCAATAGACCCTTGGAGACAAGTCGAATGGAGGCCGATGTATTGAATCTCGACGCAATTTGAGTGTTCCATCGTCATTACAAGGCCCTGAACGTTACAATTAACTATCATTTTTCCGTCGGATTCGAAAATCTAGACTCACAGGAGAACGACCATAAGGTGCCCGATGCAGCAATAGACCCTTGGAGACAAGTCGGCTGGAGGCCGATGTATTGAATCTCGACGCAATTTGAGTGTTCCATCGGCATTAGGAGGCCCTGAACGTTACAATTAACTATCATTTTTGCGTCGGGTTCGAAAATCTAGACTCACAGGAGAACGACCATAAGGTGCCCGAGGCAGCAATAGACCCTTGGAGACAAGTCGGCTGGAGGCCGATGTATTGAATCTCGACGCAATTTGAGTGTTCCATCGGCATTAGGAGGCCCTGAACGTTACAATTAACTATCATTTTAGCGTCGGGTTCGAAAATCTAGACTCACAGGAGAACGACCATAAGGTGCCCGAGGCAGCAATAGACCCTTGGAGACAAGTCGGCTGGAGGCCGATGTATTGAATCTCGACGCAATTTGAGAGTTCCATCGTCATTAGGCGGCCCTGAACGTTACAATTAACTATCATTTTTGCGTCGGATTCGAAAATCTAGAATTACAAGAGAACGACCATAAAGTGCCCGAGGCAGCATTAGATCCTTGGAGACAAGTCGGCTGGAGGACGATGTATTGGATCGCGACGCAATTTGAGTCTTCTATCGTCATTAGGAGGCGCTGAACGTTACAATTAACTATCATTTTTGCGTCGGATTCGAAAATCTATACTCACAGGAGAAGGACCATGTGGTGCCCGAGGCAGCGATATCCCCTTGGAGACAAGTAGGCTGGAGGCCGATGTATTGAATCTCGACGCAATTTGAGTGTTCCATCGTCATTAGAAGGCCCTGAACGTTACAATTAACTATCATTTTTGCGTCGGATTCGAAAATCTAGACTCACAGGACAACGACCATAAGGTGCCCGAGGCAGCAATAGACCCTTGGAGACAAGTCGGCTGGAGGCCGATGTATTGAATCTCGACGCAATTTGAGTGTTCCATCGGCATTAGGAGGCCCTGGTTGACGATGTATTGGATCGCGACGCAATTTGAGTCTTCTATCGTCATTAGGAGGCGCTGAACGTTACAATTCACTATCATTTTTGCGTCGGATTCGAAAATCTATACTCACAGGAGAAGGACCATGTGGTGCCCGAGGCAGCGATATCCCCTTGGAGACAAGTAGGCTGGAGGCCGATGTATTGAATCTCGACGCAATTTGAGTGTTCCATCGTCATTAGAAGGCCCTGAACGTTACAATTAACTATCATTTTTGCGTTGGATTCGAAAATCTAGACTCAAGGGACAACGACCGTAAGGTGCCCGAGGCAGCAATAGACCCTTGGAGACAAGTCGGCTGGAGGCCGATGTATTGAATCTCGACGCAATTTGAGTGTTCCATCGGCATTAGGAGGCCCTGAACGTTATAATTAACGATCATTTTTGCGTCGGATTCGATAATCTAAACTCACAGGAGAACGACCATAAGGTGCCCGAGGCAGCAATAGACCCTTGGAGACAAGTCGGCTGGACGCCGATGTATTGAATCTCGACGCAATTTGAGTGTTCCATCGGCATTAGGAGGCCCTGAACGTTACAATTAACTATCATTTTTGCGTCGGGTTAGAAAATCTAGACTCACAGGAGAACGACCATAAGGTGCCCGAGGCAGCAATAGACCCTTGGAGACAAGTCGGCTGGAGGCCGATGTATTGAATCTCGACGCAATTTGAGTGTTCCATCGGCATTAGGAGGCCCTGAACGTTACAATTAACTATCATTTTTGCGTCGGATTCGAAAATCTAGACTCACAGGAGAACGACCATAAGGTGCCCGAGGCAGCAATAGACCCTTGGAGACAAGTCGGCTGGAGGACGATGTATTGGATCGCGACGCAATTTGAGTTTTCTATCGTCATTAGGAGGCGCTGAACGTTACAATTCACTATCATTTTTGCGTCGGATTCGAAAATCTAGACTCACAGGAGAACGACCATGTGGTGCCCGAGGCAGCGATATCCCCATGGAGACAAGTAGGCTGGAGGCCGATGTATTGAATCTCGACGCAATTTGAGTGTTCCATCGGCATTAGGAGGCCCTGAACGTTATAATTAACTATCATTTTTGCGTCGGATTCGATAATCTAAACTCACAGGAGAACGACCATAAGGTGCCCGAGGCAGCAATAGACCCTTGGAGACAAGTCGGCTGGAGGACGATGTATTGAATCTCGACGCAATTTGAGTGTTCCATCGTCATTAGAAGGCCCTGAACGTTACAATTAACTATCATTTTTGCGTCGGATTCGAAAATCTAGACTCACAGGAGAACGACCATAAGGTGCCCGAGGCAGCAATAGACCCATGGAGACAAGTCGGCTGGAGGACGATGTATTGGATCGCGACGCAATTTGAGTCTTCTATCGTCATTAGGAGGCGCTGAACGTTACAATTCACTATCATTTTTGCGTCGGATTCGAAAATCTAGACTCACAGGAGAAGGACCATGTGGTGCCCGAGGCAGCGATATCCCCTTGGAGACAAGTAGGCTGTAGGCCGATGTATTGAATCTCGACGCAATTTGAGTGTTCCATCGTCATTAGAAGGCCCTGAACGTTACAATTAACTATCATTTTTGCGTCGGATTCGAAAATCTAGACTCACAGGACAACGACCATAAGGTGCCCGAGGCAGCAATAGACCCTTGGAGACAAGTCGGCTGGAGGCCGATGTATTGAATCTCGACATAATTTGAGTGTTCCATCGGCATTAGGAGGCCCTGAACGTTATAATTAACTATCATTTTTGCGTCGGATTCGATAATCTAAACTCACAGGAGAACGACCATAAGGTGCCCGAGGCAGCAATAGACCCTTGGAGACAAGTCGAATGGAGGCCGATGTATTGAATCTCGACGCAATTTGAGTGTTCCATCGTCATTACAAGGCCCTGAACGTTACAATTAACTATCATTTTTGCGTCGGATTCGAAAATCTAGACTCACAGGAGAACGACCATAAGGTGCCCGATGCAGCAATAGACCCTTGGAGACAAGTCGGCTGGAGGCCGATGTATTGAATCTCGACGCAATTTGAGTGTTCCATCGGCATTAGGAGGCCCTGAACGTTACAATTAACTATCATTTTTGCGTCGGGTTCGAAAATCTAGACTCACAGGAGAACGACCATAAGGTGCCCGAGGCAGCAATAGACCCTTGGAGACAAGTCGGCTGGAGGCCGATGTATTGAATCTCGACGCAATTTGAGTGTTCCATCGGCATTAGGAGGCCCTGAACGTTACAATTAACTATCATTTTAGCGTCGGGTTCGAAAATCTAGACTCACAGGAGAACGACCATAAGGTGCCCGAGGCAGCAATAGACCCTTGGAGACAAGTCGGCTGGAGGCCGATGTATTGAATCTCGACGCAATTTGAGAGTTCCATCGTCATTAGGCGGCCCTGAACGTTACAATTAACTATCATTTTTGCGTCGGATTCGAAAATCTAGAATTACAAGAGAACGACCATAAAGTGCCCGAGGCAGCATTAGATTCTTGGAGACAAGTCGGCTGGAGGACGATGTATTGGATCGCGACGCAATTTGAGTCTTCTATCGTCATTAGGAGGCGCTGAACGTTACAATTAACTATCATTTTTGCGTCGGATTCGAAAATCTATACTCACAGGAGAAGGACCATGTGGTGCCCGAGGCAGCGATATCCCCTTGGAGACAAGTAGGCTGGAGGCCGATGTATTGAATCTCGACGCACTTTGAGTGTTCCATCGTCATTAGAAGGCCCTGAACGTTACAATTAACTATCATTTTTGCGTCGGATTCGAAAATCTAGACTCACAGGACAACGACCATAAGGTGCCCGAGGCAGCAATAGACCCTTGGAGACAAGTCGGCTGGAGGCCGATGTATTGAATCTCGACGCAATTTGAGTGTTCCATCGGCATTAGGAGGCCCTGAACGTTATAATTAACGATCATTTTTGCGTCGGATTCGATAATCTAAACTCACAGGAGAACGACCATAAGGTGCCCGAGGCAGCAATAGACCCTTGGAGACAAGTCGGCTGGAGGCCGATGTATTGAATCTCGACGCAATTTGAGTGTTCCATCGGCATTAGGAGGCCCTGAACGTTACAATTAACTATCATTTTTGCGTCGGGTTCGAAAATCTAGACTCACAGGAGAACGACCATAAGGTGCCCGAGGCAGCAATAGACCCTTGGAGACAAGTCGGCTGGAGGACGATGTATTGAATCTCGACGCAATTTGAGTGTTCCATCGTCATTAGAAGGTCCTGAACGTTACAATTAACTATTATTTTTGCGTCGGATTCGATAATCTAGACTCACAGGACAACGACCATAAGGTGCCCGAGGCAGCAATAGACCCTTGGAGACAAGTCGGCTGGAGGACGATGTATTGAATCTCGACGCAATTTGAGTGTTCCATCGTCATTAGAAGGTCCTGAACGTTACAATTAACTATTATTTTTGCGTCGGATTCGATAATCTAGACTCACAGGACAACGACCATAAGGTGCCCGAGGCAGCAATAGACACTTGGAGACATGTCGGCTGGAGGACGATGTATTGAATCTCGACGCAATTTGAGTGTTCCATCGTCATTAGAAGGCCCTGAACGTTACAATTAACTATCATTTTTGCGTCGGATTCGAAAATCTAGACTCACAGGACAACGACCATAAGGTGCCCGAGGCAGCAATAGACCCTTGGAGACAAGTCGGCTGGAGGCCGATGTATTGAATCTCGACGCAATTTGAGTATTCCATCGTCATTACAAGGCCCTGAACGTTACAATTAACTATCATTTTTGCGTCGGATTCGAAAATCTAGACTCACAGGAGAACGACCATAAGGTGCCCGAGGCAGCAATAGACCCTTGGAGACAAGTCGGCTGGAGGACGATGTATTGGATCGCGACGCAATTTGAGTCTTCTATCGTCATTAGGAGGCGCTGAACGTTACAATTCACTATCATTTTTGCGTCGGATTCGAAAATCTATACTCACAGGAGAAGGACCACGTGGTGCCCGAGGCAGCGATATCCCCTTGGAGACAAGTAGGCTGGAGGCCGATGTATTGCATCTCGACGCAATTTGAGTGTTCCATCGTCATTAGAAGGCCCTGAACGTTACAATTAACTATCATTTTTGCGTCGGATTCGAAAATCTAGACTCACAGGACAACGACCATAAGGTGCCCGAGGCAGCAATAGACCCTTGGAGACAAGTCGGCTGGAGGCCGATGTATTGAATCTCGACGCAATTTGAGTGTTCCATCGGCATTAGGAGGCCCTGAACGTTATAATTAACGATCATTTTTGCGTCGGATTCGATAATCTAAACTCACAGGAGAACGACCATAAGGTGCCCGAGGCAGCAATAGACCCTTGGAGACAAGTCGGCTGGAGGCCGATGTATTGAATCTCGACGCTATTTGAGTGTTCCATCGGCATTAGGAGGCCCTGAACGTTACAATTAACTATCATTTTTGCGTCGGGTTCGAAAATCTAGACTCACAGGAGAACGACCATAAGGTGCCCGAGGCAGCAATAGACCCTTGGAGACAAGTCGGCTGGAGGCCGATGTATTGAATCTCGACGCAATTTGAGTGTTCCATCGGCATTAGGAGGCCCTGAACGTTACAATTAACTATCATTTTTGCGTCGGATTCGAAAATCTAGACTCACAGGAGATCGACCATAAGGTGCCAGAGGCAGCAATTGACCCTTGGAGACAAGTCGGCTGGAGGACGATGTATTGGATCGCGACGCAATTTGAGTCTTCTATCGTCATTAGGAGGCGCTCTACGTTACAATTCACTATCATTTTTGCGTCGGATTCGAAAATCTAGACTCACAGGAGAAGGACCATGTGGTGCCCGAGGCAGCGATATCCCCTTGGAGACAAGTAAGCTGGAGGCCGATGTACTGAATCTCGACGCAATTTGTGTGTTCCATCGGCATTAGGAGGCCCTGAACGTTATAATTAACTATCATTTTTGCGTGGGATTCGATAATCTAAACTCACAGGAGAACGACCATAAGGTGCCCGAGGCAGCAATAGACCCTTGGAGACAAGTCGGCTGGAGGCCGATGTATTGAATCTCGACGCAATTTGAGTGTTCCATCGGCATTAGGAGGCCCTGAACGTTATAATTAACTATCATTTTTGCGTCGGATTCGATAATCTAAACTCACAGGAGAACGACCATAAGGTGCCCGAGGCAGCAATAGACCCTTGGAGACAAGTCGGCTGGAGGACGATGTATTGAATCTCGACGCAATTTGAGTGTTCCATCGTCATTAGAAGGCCCTGAACGTTACAATTAACTATCATTTTTGCGTCGGATTCGAAAATCTAGACTCACAGGACAACGACCATAAGGTGCCCGAGGCAGCAATAGACCCTTGGAGACAAGTCGGCTGGAGGCCGATGTATTGAATCTCGACGCAATTTGAGTGTTCCATCGGCATTAGGAGGCCCTGAACGTTATAATTAACGATCATTTTTGCGTCGGATTCGATAATCTAAACTCACAGGAGAACGACCATAAGGTGCCCGAGGCAGCAATAGACCCTTGGAGACAAGTCGGCTGGAGGCCGATGTATTGAATCTCGACGCAATTTGAGTATTCCATCGTCATTACAAGGCCCTGAACGTTACAATTAACTATCATTTTTGCGTCGGATTCGAAAATCTAGACTCACAGGAGAACGACCATAAGGTGCCCGAGGCAGCAATAGACCCTTGGAGACAAGTCGGCTGGAGGACGATGTATTGGATCGCGACGCAATTTGAGTCTTCTATCGTCATTAGGAGGCGCTGAACGTTACAATTCACTATCATTTTTGCGTCGGATTCGAAAATCTATACTCACAGGAGAAGGACCATGTGGTGCCCGAGGCAGCGATATCCCCTTGGAGACAAGTAGGCTGGAGGCCGATGTATTGCATCTCGACGCAATTTGAGTGTTCCATCGTCATTAGAAGGCCCTGAACGTTACAATTAACTATCATTTTTGCGTCGGATTCGAAAATCTAGACTCACAGGACAACGACCATAAGGTGCCCGAGGCAGCAATAGACCCTTGGAGACAAGTCGGCTGGAGGCCGATGTATTGAATCTCGACGCAATTTGAGTGTTCCATCGGCATTAGGAGGCCCTGAACGTTATAATTAACGATCATTTTTGCGTCGGATTCGATAATCTAAACTCACAGGAGAACGACCATAAGGTGCCCGAGGCAGCAATAGACCCTTGGAGACAAGTCGGCTGGAGGCCGATGTATTGAATCTCGACGCTATTTGAGTGTTCCATCGGCATTAGGAGGCCCTGAACGTTACAATTAACTATCATTTTTGCGTCGGGTTCGAAAATCTAGACTCACAGGAGAACGACCATAAGGTGCCCGAGGCAGCAATAGACCCTTGGAGACAAGTCGGCTGGAGGCCGATGTATTGAATCTCGACGCAATTTGAGTGTTCCATCGGCATTAGGAGGCCCTGAACGTTACAATTAACTATCATTTTTGCGTCGGATTCGAAAATCTAGACTCACAGGAGATCGACCATAAGGTGCCCGAGGCAGCAATAGACCCTTGGAGACAAGTCGGCTGGAGGACGATGTATTGGATCGCGACGCAATTTTAGTCTTCTATCGTCATTAGGAGGCGCTCTACGTTACAATTCACTATCATTTTTGCGTCGGATTCGAAAATCTAGACTCACAGGAGAAGGACCATGTGGTGCCCGAGGCAGCGATATCCCCTTGGAGACAAGTAAGCTGGAGGCCGATGTACTGAATCTCGACGCAATTTGTGTGTTCCATCGGCATTAGGAGGCCCTGAACGTTATAATTAACTATCATTTTTGCGTGGGATTCGATAATCTAAACTCACAGGAGAACGACCATAAGGTGCCCGAGGCAGCAATAGACCCTTGGAGACAAGTCGGCTGGAGGCCGATGTATTGAATCTCGACGCAATTTGAGTGTTCCATCGGCATTAGGAGGCCCTGAACGCTATAATTAACTATCATTTTTGCGTCGGATTCGATAATCTAAACTCACAGGAGAACGACCATAAGGTGCCCGAGGCAGCAATAGACCCTTGGAGACAAGTCGGCTGGAGGACGATGTATTGAATCTCGACGCAATTTGAGTGTTCCATCGTCATTAGAAGGCCCTGAACGTTACAATTAACTATCATTTTTGCGTCGGATTCGAAAATCTAGACTCACAGGACAACGACCATAAGGTGCCCGAGGCAGCAATAGACCCTTGGAGACAAGTCGGCTGGAGGCCGATGTATTGAATCTCGACGCAATTTGAGTGTTCCATCGGCATTAGGAGGCCCTGAACGTTATAATTAACGATCATTTTTGCGTCGGATTCGATAATCTAAACTCACAGGAGAACGACCATAAGGTGCCCGAGGCAGCAATAGACCCTTGGAGACAAGTCGGCTGGAGGCCGATGTATTGAATCTCGACGCAATTTGAGTGTTCCATCGGCATTAGGAGGCCCTGAACGTTACAATTAACTATCATTTTTGCGTCGGATTCGAAAATCTAGACTCACAGGACAACGACCATAAGGTGCCCGAGGCAGCAATAGACACTTGGAGACATGTCGGCTGGAGGACGATGTATTGAATCTCGACGCAATTTGAGTGTTCCATCGTCATTAGAAGGCCCTGAACGTTACAATTAACTATCATTTTTGCGTCGGATTCGAAAATCTAGACTCACAGGACAACGACCATAAGGTGCCCGAGGCAGCAATAGACCCTTGGAGACAAGTCGGCTGGAGGCCGATGTATTGAATCTCGACGCAATTTGAGTATTCCATCGTCATTACAAGGCCCTGAACGTTACAATTAACTATCATTTTTGCGTCGGATTCGAAAATCTAGACTCACAGGAGAACGACCATAAGGTGCCCGAGGCAGCAATAGACCCTTGGAGACAAGTCGGCTGGAGGACGATGTATTGGATCGCGACGCAATTTGAGTCTTCTATCGTCATTAGGAGGCGCTGAACGTTACAATTCACTATCATTTTTGCGTCGGATTCGAAAATCTATACTCACAGGAGAAGGACCATGTGGTGCCCGAGGCAGCGATATCCCCTTGGAGACAAGTAGGCTGGAGGCGATGTATTGCATCTCGACGCAATTTGAGTGTTCCATCGTCATTAGAAGGCCCTGAACGTTACAATTAACTATCATTTTTGCGTCGGATTCGAAAATCTAGACTCACAGGACAACGACCATAAGGTGCCCGAGGCAGCAATAGACCCTTGGAGACAAGTCGGCTGGAGGCCGATGTATTGAATCTCGACGCAATTTGAGTGTTCCATCGGCATTAGGAGGCCCTGAACGTTATAATTAACGATCATTTTTGCGTCGGATTCGATAATCTAAACTCACAGGAGAACGACCATAAGGTGCCCGAGGCAGCAATAGACCCTTGGAGACAAGTCGGCTGGAGGCCGATGTATTGAATCTCGACGCTATTTGAGTGTTCCATCGGCATTAGGAGGCCCTGAACGTTACAATTAACTATCATTTTTGCGTCGGGTTCGAAAATCTAGACTCACAGGAGAACGACCATAAGGTGCCCGAGGCAGCAATAGACCCTTGGAGACAAGTCGGCTGGAGGCCGATGTATTGAATCTCGACGCAATTTGAGTGTTCCATCGGCATTAGGAGGCCCTGAACGTTACAATTAACTATCATTTTTGCGTCGGATTCGAAAATCTAGACTCACAGGAGATCGACCATAAGGTGCCCGAGGCAGCAATAGACCCTTGGAGACAAGTCGGCTGGAGGACGATGTATTGGATCGCGACGCAATTTGAGTCTTCTATCGTCATTAGGAGGCGCTCTACGTTACAATTCACTATCATTTTTGCGTCGGATTCGAAAATCTAGACTCACAGGAGAAGGACCATGTGGTGCCCGAGGCAGCGATATCCCCTTGGAGACAAGTAAGCTGGAGGCCGATGTACTGAATCTCGACGCAATTTGTGTGTTCCATCGGCATTAGGAGGCCCTGAACGTTATAATTAACTATCATTTTTGCGTGGGATTCGATAATCTAAACTCACAGGAGAACGACCATAAGGTGCCCGAGGCAGCAATAGACCCTTGGAGACAAGTCGGCTGGAGGCCGATGTATTGAATCTCGACGCAATTTGAGTGTTCCATCGGCATTAGGAGGCCCTGAACGTTATAATTAACTATCATTTTTGCGTCGGATTCGATAATCTAAACTCACAGGAGAACGACCATAAGGTGCCCGAGGCAGCAATAGACCCTTGGAGACAAGTCGGCTGGAGGACGATGTATTGAATCTCGACGCAATTTGAGTGTTCCATCGTCATTAGAAGGCCCTGAACGTTACAATTAACTATCATTTTTGCGTCGGATTCGAAAATCTAGACTCACAGGAGAACGACCATAAGGTGCCCGAGGCAGCAATAGACCCTTGGAGACAAGTCGGCTGGAGGACGATGTATTGGATCGCGACGCAATTTGAGTCTTCTATCGTCATTAGGAGGCGCTGAACGTTACAATTCACTATCATTTTTGCGTCGGATTCGAAAATCTAGACTCACTGGAGAAGGATCATATTGTGCCCGAGACAGCAATATCCCCTTGGAGACAAGTCGGCTGGAGGACGATGTATTGAATCTCGACGCCATTTGAGTGTCCCATCGTCATTAGGAGGCCCTAAACCTTACAATTAACTATCATTTTTGCGTCGGATTCGATAATCTAAACTCACAGGAGAACGACCATAAGGTGCCCGAGGCAGCAATAGACCCTTGGAGACAAGTCGGCTGGAGGACGATGTATTGGATCGCGACGCAATTTGAGTCTTCTATCGTCATTAGGAGGCGCTGAACGTTACAATTCACTATCATTTTTGCGTCGGATTCGATAATCTAAACTCACAGGAGAACGACCATAAGGTGCCCGAGGCAGCAATAGACCCTTGGAGACAAGTCGGCTGGAGGCCGATGTATTGAATCTCGACGCAATTTGAGTGTTCCATCGGCATTAGGAGGCCCTGAACGTTATAATTAACGATCATTTTTGCGTCGGATTCGATAATCTAAACTCACAGGAGAACGACCATAAGGTGCCCGAGGCAGTAATGGACCCTTGGAGACAAGTCGGCTGGAGGCCGATGTATTGAATCTCGACGCTATTTGAGTGTTCCATCGGCATTAGGAGGCCCTGAACGTTACAATTAACTATCATTTTTGCGCCGGGTTCGAAAATCTAGACTCACAGGAGAACGACCATAAGGTGCCCGAGGCAGCAATAGACCCTTGGAGACAAGATGGCTGGAGGCCGATGTATTGAATCTCGACGCAATTTGAGTGTTCCATCGGCATTACGAGGCCCTGAACGTTACAATTAACTATCATTTTTGCGTCGGATTCGAAAATCTAGAATTACAAGAGAACGACCATAAAGTGCCCGAGGCAGCATTAGATCCTTGGAGACAAGTCGGCTGGAGGACGATGTATTGTATCTCGACGCAATTTGAGTGTTCCATCGTCATAACAAGGCCCTGAACGTTACAATTAACTATCTTTTTTGCGTCGGATTCGAAAATCTAGACTCACAGGAGAACGACCATAAGGTGCCCGAGGCAGCAATAGACCCTTGGAGACAAGTCGGCTGGAGGACAATGTATTGGATTGCGACGCAATTTGAGTCTTCTATCGTCATTAGGAGGCGCTGAACGTTACAATTAACTATCATTTTTGCGTCGGGTTCGAAAATCTAGACTCACAGGAGAACGACCATAAGGTGCCCGAGGCAGCAATAGACCCTTGGAGACAAGTCGGCTGGAGGACGATGTATTGAATCTCGACGCAATGTGAGTGTTCCATCGTCATTAGAAGGCCCTGAACGTTACAATTAACTATCATTTTTGCGTCGGATTCGAAAATCTAGACTCACAGGAGAACGACCATAAGGTGCCCGAGGCAGCAACAGACCCTTGGAGACACGTCGGCTGGAGGACGATGTATTGGATCGCGACGCAATTTGAGTCTTCTATCGTCATTAGGAGGCGCTGAACGTTACAATTCACTATCATTTTTGCGTCGGATTCGAAAATCTAGACTCACTGGAGAAGGACCATGTGGTGTCCGAGGCAGCGATATCCCCTTGGAGACAAGTAGGCTGGAGGCCGATGTATTGAATCTCGACGCAATTTGAGTGTTCCATCGTCATTAGAAGGCCCTGAACGTTACAATTAACTATCATTTTTGCGTCGGATTCGAAAATCTAGACTCACAGGACAACGACCATAAGGTGCCCGAGGCAGCAATAGACCCTTGGAGACAAGTCGGCTGGAGGCCGATGTATTGAATCTCGACATAATTTGAGTGTTCCATCGGCATTAGGAGGCCCTGAACGTTATAATTAACTATCATTTTTGCGTCGGATTCGATAATCTAAACTCACAGGAGAACGACCATAAGGTGCCCGAGGCAGCAATAGACCCTTGGAGACAAGTCGGCTGGAGGCCGATGTATTGAATCTCGACGCAATTTGAGTGTTCCATCGTCATTACAAGGCCCTGAACGTTACAATTAACTATCATTTTTCCGTCGGATTCGAAAATCTAGACTCACAGGAGAACGACCATAAGGTGCCCGATGCAGCAATAGACCCTTGGAGACAAGTCGGCTGGAGGCCGATGTATTGATTCTCGACGCAATTTGAGTGTTCCATCGGCATTAGGAGGCCCTGAACGTTACAATTAACTATCATTTTTGCGTCGGGTTCGAAAATCTGGACTCACAGGAGAACGACCATAAGGTGCCCGAGGCAGCAATAGACCCTTGGAGACAAGTCGGCTGGAGGCCGATGTATTGATTCTCGACGCAATTTGAGTGTTCCATCGGCATTAGGAGGCCCTGAACGTTACAATTAACTATCATTTTTGCGTCGGGTTCGAAAATCTAGACTCACAGGAGAACGACCATAAGGTGCCCGAGGCAGCAATAGACCCTTGGAGACAAGTCGGCTGGAGGCCGATGTATTGAATCTCGACGCAATTTGAGTGTTCCATCGGCATTAGGAGGCCCTGAACGTTACAATTAACTATCATTTTAGCGTCGGGTTCGAAAATCTAGACTCACAGGAGAACGACCATAAGGTGCCCGAGGCAGCAATAGACCCTTGGAGACAAGTCGGCTGGAGGACGATGTATTGAATCTCGACGCAATTTGAGAGTTCCATCGTCATTAGGCGGCCCTGAACGTTACAATTAACTATCATTTTTCCGTCGGATTCGAAAATCTAGAATTACAAGAGAACGACCATAAAGTGCCCGAGGCAGCATTAGATCCTTGGAGACAAGTCGGCTGGAGGCCGATGTATTGTATCTCGACGCAATTTGAGTGTTCCATCGTCATTACAAGGCCCTGAACGTTACAATTAACTATCATTTTTGCGTCGGATTCGAAAATCTAGACTCACAGGAGAACGACCATAAGGTGCCCGAGGCAGCAATAGACCCTTGGAGACAAGTCGGCTGGAGGACGATGTATCGGATCGCGACGCAATTTGAGTCTTCTATCGTCATTAGGAGGCGCTGAACGTTACAATTCACTATCATTTTTGCGTCGGATTCGAAAATCTAGACTCACAGGAGAAGGACCATGTGGTGCCCGAGGCAGCGATATCCCCTTGGAGACAAGTAGGCTGGAGGCCGATGTATTGAATCTCGACGCAATTTGAGTGTTCCATCGTCATTAGAAGGCCCTGAACGTTACAATTAACTATCATTTTTGCGTCGGATTCTAAAATCTAGACTCACAGGACAACGACCATAAGGTGCCCGAGGCAGCAATAGACCCTTGGAGACAAGTCGGCTGGAGGACGATGTTTTGGATCGCGACGCAATTTGAGTCTTCTATCGTCATTAGGAGGCGCTGAACGTTACAATTCACTGTCATTTTTGCGTCCGATTCGAAAATCTAGACTCACAGGAGAAGGACCATGTGGTGCCCGAGGCAGCGATATCCCCTTGGAGACAAGTAGGCTGGAGGCCGATGTATTGAATCTCGACGCAATTTGAGTGTTCCATCGTCATTAGAAGGCCCTGAACGTTACAATTAACTATCATTTTTGCGTCGGATTCGAAAATCTAGACTCACAGGACAACGACCATAAGGTGCCCGAGGCAGCAATAGACCCTTGGAGACAAGTCGGCTGGAGGCCGATGTATTGAATCTCGACGCAATTTGAGTGTTCCATCGTCATTACAAGGCCCTGAACGTTACAATTAACTATCATTTTTTCGTCGGATCGAAAATCTAGACTCACAGGAGAACGACCATAAGGTGCCCGAGGCAGCAATAGACCCTTGGAGACAAGTCGGCTGGAGGACGATGTATTGGATCGCGACGCAATTTGAGTCTTCTATCGTCATTAGGAGGCGCTGAACGTTACAATTCACTATCATTTTTGCGTCGGATTCGAAAATCTAGACTCACAGGAGAAGGACCATGTGGTGCCCGAGGCAGCGATATCCCCTTGGAGACAAGTAGGCTGGAGGCCGATGTATTGAATCTCGACGCAATTTGAGTGTTCCATCGTCATTACAAGGCCCTGAACGTACAATTAACTATCATTTTTGCGTCGGATTCGAAAATCTAGACTCACAGGAGAACGACCATAAGGTGCCCGAGGCAGCAATAGACCCTTGGAGACAAGTCGGCTGGAGGACGATGTATTGGATCGCGACGCAATTTGAGTCTTCTATCGTCATTAGGAGGCGCTGAACGTTACAATTAACTATCATTTTTGCGTCGGATTCGAAAATCTAGACTCACAGGACAACGACCATAAGGTGCCCGAGGCAGCAATAGACCCTTGGAGACAAGTCGGCTGGAGGCCGATGTATTGAATCTCGACGCAATTTGAGTAGTCCATCGTCATTACAAGGCCCTGAACGTTACAATTAACTATCATTTTTGCGTCGGATTCGAAAATCTAGACTCACAGGAGAACGACCATAAGGTGCCCGAGGCAGCAATAGACCCTTGGAGACAAGTCGGCTGGAGGACGATGTATTGAATCTCGACGCAATTTGAGTGTTCCATCGTCATTAGAAGGCCCTGAACGTTACAATTAACTATCATTTTTGCGTCGGATTCGAAAATCTAGACTCACAGGACAACGACCATAAGGTGCCCGAGGCAGCAATAGACCCTTGGAGACAAGTCGGCTGGAGGCCGATGTATTGAATCTCGACGCAATTTGAGTGTTCCATCGTCATTACAAGGCCCTGAACGTTACAATTAACTATCATTTTTGCGTCGGGTTCGAAAATCTAGACTCACAGGACAACGACCATAAGGTGCCCGAGGCAGCAATAGACCCTTGGAGACAAGTCGGCTGGAGGACGATGTATTGAATCTCGACGCAATTTGAGAGTTCCATCGTCATTAGAAGGCCCTGAACGTTACAATTAACTATCATTTTTGCGTCGGATTCGAAAATCTAGAATTACAAGAGAACGACCATAAAGTGCCCGAGGCAGCATTAGATCCTTGGAGACAAGTCGGCTGGAGGACGATGTATTGTATCTCGACGCAATTTGAGAGTTCCATCGTCATTACAAGGCCCTGAACGTTACAATTAACTATCATTTTTGCGTCGGATTCGAAAATCTAGACTCACAGGAGAACGACCATAAGGTGCCCGAGGCAGCAATAGACCCTTGGAGACAAGTCGGCTGGAGGACGATGTATCGGATCGCGACGCAATTTGAGTCTTCTATCGTCATTAGGAGGCGCTGAACGTTACAATTCACTATCATTTTTGCGTCGGATTCGAAAATCTAGACTCACAGGAGAAGGACCATGTGGTGCCCGAGGCAGCGATATCCCCTTGGAGACAAGTAGGCTGGAGGCCGATGTATTGAATCTCGACGCAATTTGAGTGTTCCATCGTCATTAGAAGGCCCTGAACGTTACAATTAACTATCATTTTTGCGTCGGATTCTAAAATCTAGACTCACAGGACAACGACCATAAGGTGCCCGAGGCAGCAATAGACCCTTGGAGACAAGTCGGCTGGAGGACGATGTATTGGATCGCGACGCAATTTGAGTCTTCTATCGTCATTAGGAGGCGCTGAACGTTACAATTCACTGTCATTTTTGCGTCCGATTCGAAAATCTAGACTCACAGGAGAAGGACCATGTGGTGCCCGAGGCAGCGATATCCCCTTGGAGACAAGTAGGCTGGAGGCCGATGTATTGAATCTCGACGCAATTTGAGTGTTCCATCGTCATTAGAAGGCCCTGAACGTTACAATTAACTATCATTTTTGCGTCGGATTCGAAAATCTAGACTCACAGGACAACGACCATAAGGTGCCCGAGGCAGCAATAGACCCTTGGAGACAAGTCGGCTGGAGGCCGATGTATTGAATCTCGACGCAATTTGAGTGTTCCATCGTCATTACAAGGCCCTGAACGTTACAATTAACTATCATTTTTTCGTCGGATCGAAAATCTAGACTCACAGGAGAACGACCATAAGGTGCCCGAGGCAGCAATAGACCCTTGGAGACAAGTCGGCTGGAGGACGATGTATTGGATCGCGACGCAATTTGAGTCTTCTATCGTCATTAGGAGGCGCTGAACGTTACAATTCACTATCATTTTTGCGTCGGATTCGAAAATCTAGACTCACAGGAGAAGGACCATGTGGTGCCCGAGGCAGCGATATCCCCTTGGAGACAAGTAGGCTGGAGGCCGATGTATTGAATCTCGACGCAATTTGAGTGTTCCATCGTCATTAGAAGGCCCTGAACGTTACAATTAACTATCATTTTTGCGTCGGATTCGAAAATCTAGACTCACAAGACAACGACCATAAGGTGCCCGAGGCAGCAATAGACCCTTGGAGAGAAGTCGGCTGGAGGCCGATGTATTGAATCTCGACGCAATTTGAGTGTTCCATCGGCATTAGGAGGCCCTGAACGTTATAATTAACTATCATTTTTGCGTCGGATTCGATAATCTAAACTCACAGGAGAACGACCATAAGGTGCCCGAGGCAGCAATAGACCCTTGGAGACAAGTCGGCTGGAGGCCGATGTATTGAATCTCGACGCAATTTGAGTGTTCCATCGTCATTACAAGGCCCTGAACGTACAATTAACTATCATTTTTGCGTCGGATTCGAAAATCTAGACTCACAGGAGAACGACCATAAGGTGCCCGAGGCAGCAATAGACCCTTGGAGACAAGTCGGCTGGAGGACGATGTATTGGATCGCGACGCAATTTGAGTCTTCTATCGTCATTAGGAGGCGCTGAACGTTACAATTAACTATCATTTTTGCGTCGGATTCGAAAATCTAGACTCGCAGGACAACGACCATAAGGTGCCCGAGGCAGCAATAGACCCTTGGAGACAAGTCGGCTGGAGGCCGATGTATTGAATCTCGACGCAATTTGAGTAGTCCATCGTCATTACAAGGCCCTGAACGTTACAATTAACTATCATTTTTGCGTCGGATTCGAAAATCTAGACTCACAGGAGAACGACCATAAGGTGCCCGAGGCAGCAATAGACCCTTGGAGACAAGTCGGCTGGAGGACGATGTATTGAATCTCGACGCAATTTGAGTGTTCCATCGTCATTAGAAGGCCCTGAACGTTACAATTAACTATCATTTTTGCGTCGGATTCGAAAATCTAGACTCACAGGACAACGACCATAAGGTGCCCGAGGCAGCAATAGACCCTTGGAGACAAGTCGGCTGGAGTCCGATGTATTGAATCTCGACGCAATTTGAGTGTTCCATCGTCATTACAAGGCCCTGAACGTTACAATTAACTATCATTTTTGCGTCGGGTTCGAAAATCTAGACTCACAGGACAACGACCATAAGGTGCCCGAGGCAGCAATAGACCCTTGGAGACAAGTCGGCTGGAGGCCGATGTATTGAATCTCGACGCAATTTGAGTGTTCCATCGTCATTACAAGGCCCTGAACGTTACAATTAACTATCATTTTTGCGTCGGATCGAAAATCTAGACTCACAGGAGAACGACCATAAGGTGCCCGAGGCAGCAATAGACCCTTGGAGACAAGTCGGCTGGAGGACGATGTATTGGATGGCGACGCAATTTGAGTCCTCTATCGTCATTAGGAGGCGCTGAACGTTACAATTCACTATCATTTTTGCGTCGGATTCGAAAATCTAGACTCACAGGAGAAGGACCATGTGGTGCCCGAGGCAGCGATATCCCCTTGGAGACAAGTAGGCTGGAGGCCGATGTATTGAATCTCGACGCAATTTGAGTGTTCCATCGTCATTAGAAGGCCCTGAACGTTACAATTAACTATCATTTTTGCGTCGGATTCGAAAATCTAGACTCACAGGACAACGACCATAAGGTGCCCGAGGCAGCAATAGACCCTTGGAGAGAAGTCGGCTGGCGGCCGATGTATTGAATCTCGACGCAATTTGAGTGTTCCATCGGCATTAGGAGGCCCTGAACGTTATAATTAACTATCATTTTTGCGTCGGATTCGATAATCTAAACTCACAGGAGAACGACCATAAGGTGCCCGAGGCAGCAGTAGACCCTTGGAGACAAGTCGGCTGGAGGCCGATGTATTGAATCTCGACGCAATTTGAGTGTTCCATCGGCATTAGGAGGCCCTGAACGTTACAATTAACTATCATTTTTGCGTCGGGTTCGAAAATCTAGACTCACAGGAGAACGACCATAAGGTGCCCGAGGCAGCAATAGACCCTTGGAGACAAGTCGGCTGGAGGACGATGTATTGAATCTCGACGCAATTTGAGTGTTCCATCGTCATTAGAAGGCCCTGAACGTTACAATTAACTATCATTTTTGCGTCGGATTCGAAAATCTAGACTCACAGGACAACGACCATAAGGTGCCCGAGGCAGCAATAGACCCTTGGAGACAAGTCGGCTGGAGGCCAATGTATTGAATCTCGACGCAATTTGAGTGTTCCATCGTCATTAGAAGGCCCTGAACGTTACAATTAACTATCATTTTTGCATCGGATTCGAAAATCTAGACTCACAGGACAACGACCATAAGGTGCCCGAGGCAGCAATAGACCCTTGGAGACAATTCGGCTGGAGGACGAAGTATTGAATCTCGACGCAATTTGAGTGTTCCATCGTCATTAGAAGGCCCTGAACGTTACAATTAACTATCATTTTTGCGTCGGATTCGAAAATCTAGACTCACAGGACAACGACCATAAGGTGCCCCAGGCAGCAATAGACCCTTGGAGACAAGTCGGCTGGAGGCCGATGTATTGAATCTCGACGCAATTTGAGTGTTCCATCGTCATTACAAGGCCCTGAACGTTACAATTAACTATCATTTTTGCGTCGGATTCGAAAATCTAGACTCACAGGAGAACGACCATAAGGTGCCCGAGGCAGCAATAGACCCTTGGAGACAAGTCGGCTGGAGGACGATGTATTGGATCGCGACGCAATTTGAGTTTTCTATCGTCATTAGGTGGCGCTGAACGTTACAATTCACTATCATTTTTGCGTCGGATTCGAAAATCTAGACTCACAGGAGAAGGACCATGTGGTGCCCGAGGCAGCGATATCCCCTTGGAGACAAGTAGGCTGGAGGACGATGTATTGAATCTCGACGCAATTTGAGTGTTCCATCGTCATTAGAAGACCCTGAACGTTACCATTAACTATCATTTTTGCGTCGGATTCGAAAATCTAGACTCACAGGACAACGACCATAAGGTGCCCGAGGCAGCAATAGACCCTTGGAGACAAGTCGGCTGGAGGCCGATGTATTGAATCTCGACGCAATTTGAGTGTTCCATCGGCATTAGGAGGCCATGAACGTTATAATTAACTATCATTTTTGCGTCGGATTCGATAATCTAAACTCACAGGAGAACGACCATAAGGTGCCCGAGGCAGCAATAGACCCTTGGAGACAAGTCGGCTGGAGGCCGATGTATTGAATCTCGACGCAATTTGAGTGTTCCATCGTCATTATAAGGCCCTGAACGTTACAATTAACTATCATTTTTGCGTCGGATTCGAAAATCTAGACTCACAGGAGAACGACCATAAGATGCCCGAGGCAGAAATAGACCCTTGGAGACAAGTCGGCTGGAGGACGATGTATTGAATCTCGACGCAATTTGAGTGTTCCATCGTCATTAGAAGGCCCTGAACGTTACAATTAACTATCATTTTTGCGTCGGATTCGAAAATCTAGACTCACAGGACAACGACCATAAGGTGCCCGAGGCAGCAATAGACCCTTGGAGACAAGTCGGCTGGAGGCCGATGTATTAAATCTCGACGCAATTTGAGTGTTCCATCGGCATTAGGAGGCCCTGAACGTTATAATTAACTATCATTTTTGCGTCGGATTCGATAATCTAAACTCACAGGAGAACGACCATAAGGTGCCCGAGGCAGCAATAGACCCTTGGAGACAAGTCGGCTGGAGGCCGATGTATTGAATCTCGACGCAATTTGAGTGTTCCATCGTCATTACAAGGCCCTGAACGTACAATTAACTATCATTTTTGCGTCGGATTCGAAAATCTAGACTCACAGGAGAACGACCATAAGGTGCCCGAGGCAGCAATAGACCCTTGGAGACAAGTCGGCTGGAGGACGATGTATTGGATCGCGACGCAATTTGAGTCTTCTATCGTCATTAGGAGGCGCTGAACGTTACAATTAACTATCATTTTTGCGTCGGATTCGAAAATCTAGACTCACAGGAGAACGACCATAAGGTGCCCGAGGCAGCAATAGACCCTTGGAGACAAGTCGGCTGGAGGACGATGTATTGAATCTCGACGCAATTTGAGTGTTCCATCGTCATTAGAAGGCCCTGAACGTTACAATTAACTATCATTTTTGCGTCGGATTCGAAAATCTAGACTCACAGGACAACGACCATAAGGTGCCCGAGGCAGCAATAGACCCTTGGAGACAAGTCGGCTGGAGGCCGATGTATTGAATCTCGACGCAATTTGAGTGTTCCATCGTCATTACAAGGCCCTGAACGTTACAATTAACTATCATTTTTGCGTCGGGTTCGAAAATCTAGACTCACAGGACAACGACCATAAGGTGCCCGAGGCAGCAATAGACCCTTGGAGACAAGTCGGCTGGAGGCCGATGTATTGAATCTCGACGCAATTTGAGTGTTCCATCGTCATTACAAGGCCCTGAACGTTACAATTAACTATCATTTTTGCGTCGGATCGAAAATCTAGACTCACAGGAGAACGACCATAAGGTGCCCGAGGCAGCAATAGACCCTTGGAGACAAGTCGGCTGGAGGACGATGTATTGGATCGCGACGCAATTTGAGTCCTCTATCGTCATTAGGAGGCGCTGAACGTTACAATTCACTATCATTTTTGCGTCGGATTCGAAAATCTAGACTCACAGGAGAAGGACCATGTGGTGCCCGAGGCAGCGATATCCCCTTGGAGACAAGTAGGCTGGAGGCCGATGTATTGAATCTCGACGCAATTTGAGTGTTCCATCGTCATTAGAAGGCCCTGAACGTTACAATTAACTATCATTTTTGCGTCGGATTCGAAAATCTAGACTCACAGGACAACGACCATAAGGTGCCCGAGGCAGCAATAGACCCTTGGAGAGAAGTCGGCTGGCGGCCGATGTATTGAATCTCGACGCAATTTGAGTGTTCCATCGGCATTAGGAGGCCCTGAACGTTATAATTAACTATCATTTTTGCGTCGGATTCGATAATCTAAACTCACAGGAGAACGACCATAAGGTGCCCGAGGCAGCAATAGACCCTTGGAGACAAGTCGGCTGGAGGCCGATGTTCTGAATCTCGACGCAATTTGAGTGTTCCATCGTCATTACAAGGCCCTGAACGTTACAATTAACTATCATTTTTGCGTCGGATTCGAAAATCTAGACTCACAGGAGAACGACCATAAGGTGCCCGAGGCAGCAATAGACCCTTGGAGACAAGTCGGCTGGCGGCCGATGTATTGAATCTCGACGCAATTTGAGTCTTCTATCGTCATTAGGAGGCGCTGAACGTTACAATTCACTATCATTTTTGCGTCGGATTCGAAAATCTAGACTCACAGGACAACGACCATAAGGTGCCCGAGGCAGCAATAGACCCTTGGAGACAAGTCGGCTGGAGGCCGATGTATTGAATCTCGACGCAATTTGAGTGTTCCATCGTCATTACAAGGCCCTGAACGTTACAATTAACTATCATTTTTGCGTCGGATTCGAAAATCTAGACTCACAGGAGAACGACCATAAGGTGCCCGAGGCAGCAATAGACCCTTGGAGACAAGTCGGCTGGAGGACGATGTATTGGATCGCGATGCAATTTGAGTCTTCTATCGTCATTAGGAGGCGCTGAACGTTACAATTAACTATCATTTTTGCGTCGGATTCGAAAATCTAGACTCACAGGAGAACGACCATAAGGTGCCCGAGGCAGCAATAGACCCTTGGAGACAAGTCGGCTGGAGGACGATGTATTGGATCGCGACGCAATTTGAGTCTTCTATCGTCATTAGGAGGCGCTGAACGTTACAATTCACTATCATTTTTGCGTCGGATTCGAAAATCTAGACTCACAGGAGAAGGACCATGTGGTGCCCGACGCAGCGATATCCCCTTGGAGACAAGTAGGCTGGAGGCCGATGTATTGAATCTCGACGCAATTTGAGTGTTCCATCGTCATTAGAAGGCCCTGAACGTTACAATTAACTATCATTTTTGCGTCGGATTCGAAAATCTAGACTCACAGGACAACGACCATAAGGTGCCCGAGGCAGCAATAGACCCTTGGAGAGAAGTCGGCTGGAGGCCGATGTATTGAATCTCGACGCAATTTGAGTGTTCCATCGGCATTAGGAGGCCCTGAACGTTATAATTAACTATCATTTTTGCGTCGGATTCGATAATCTAAACTCACAGGAGAACGACCATAAGGTGCCCGAGGCAGCAATAGACCCTTGGAGACAAATCGGCTGGAGGCCGATGTATTGAATCTCGACGCAATTTGAGTGTTCCATCGTCTTTACAAGGCCCTGAACGTACAATTAACTATCATTTTTGCGTCGGATTCGAAAATCTAGACTCACAGGAGAACGACCATAAGGTGCCCGAGGCAGCAATAGACCCTTGGAGACAAGTCGGCTGGAGGACGATGTATTGGATCGCGACGCAATTTGGGTCTTCTATCGTCATTAGGAGGCGCTGAACGTTACAATTAACTATCATTTTTGCGTCGGATTCGAAAATCTAGACTCACAGGACAAAGACCATAAGGTGCCCGAGGCAGCAATAGACCCTTGGAGACAAGTCGGCTGGAGGCCGATGTATTGAATCTCGACGCAATTTGAGTAGTCCATCGTCATTAGAAGGCCCTGAACGTTACAATTAACTATCATTTTTGCGTCGGATTCGAAAATCTAGACTCACAGGACAACGACCATAAGGTGCCCGAGGCAGCAATAGACCCTTGGAGACAAGTCGGCTGGAGGCCGATGTATTGAATCTCGACGCAATTTGAGTGTTCCATCGTCATTACAAGGCCCTGAACGTTACAATTAACTATCATTTTTGCGTCGGGTTCGAAAATCTAGACTCACAGGACAACGACCATAAGGTGCCCGAGGCAGCAATAGACCCTTGGAGACAAGTCGGCTGGAGGCCGATGTATTGAATCTCGACGCAATTTGAGTGTTCCATCGTCATTACAAGGCCCTGAACGTTACAATTAACTATCATTTTTGCGTCGGATCGAAAATCTAGACTCACAGGAGAACGACCATAAGGTGCCCGAGGCAGCAATAGACACTTGGAGACAAGTCGGCTGGAGGACGATGTATTGGATCGCGATGCAATTTGAGTCTTCTATCGTCATTAGGAGGCGCTGAACGTTACAATTAACTATCATTTTTGCGCCGGATTCGAAAATCTAGACTCACAGGACAACGACCATAAGGTGCCCGAGGCAGCAATAGACCCTTGGAGACAAGTCGGCTGGAGGCCGATGTATTGAATCTCGACGCAATTTGAGTGTTCCATCGGCATTAGGAGGCCCTGAACGTTATAATTAACTATCATTTTTGCGTCGGATTCGATAATCTAAACTCACAGGAGAACGACCATAAGGTGCCCGAGGCAGCAATAGACCCTTGGAGACAAGTCGGCTGGAGGCCGATGTATTGAATCTCGACGCAATTTGAGTGTTCCATCGGCATTAGGAGGCCCTGAACGTTACAATTAACTATCATTTTTGCGTCGGATTCGAAAATCTAGACTCACAGGACAACGACCATAAGGTGCCCGAGGCAGCAATAGACCCTTGGAGACAAGTCGGCTGGAGGACGATGTATTGAATCTCGACGCAATTTGAGTGTTCCATCGTCATTAGAAGGCCCTGAACGTTACAATTAACTATCATTTTTGCGTCGGATTCGAAAATCTAGACTCACAGGACAACGACCATAAGGTGCCCGAGGCAGCAATAGACCCTTGGAGACAAGTCGGCTGGAGGACGATGTATTGGATCGCGACGCAATTTGGGTCTTCTATCGTCATTAGGAGGCGCTGAACGTTACAATTCACTATCATTTTTGCGTCGGATTCGAAAATCTAGACTCACAGGAGAAGGACCATGCCCGAGGCAGCGATATCCCCTTGGAGACAAGTAGGCTGGAGGCCGATGTATTGAATCTCGACGCAATTTGAGTGTTCCATCGTCATTAGAAGGCCCTGAACGTTACAATTAACTATCATTTTTGCGTCGGATTCGAAAATCTAGAATCACAGGACAACGACCATAAGGTGCCCGAGGCAGCAATAGACCCTTGGAGACAAGTCGGCTGGAGGCCGATGTATAGAATCTCGACGCAATTTGAGTGTTCCATCGGAATTAGGACGCCCTGAACGTTATAATTAACTATCATTTTTGCGTCGGATTCGATAATCTAAACTCACAGGAGAACAACCATAAGGTGCCCGAGGCAGCAATAGACCCTTGGAGACAAGTCGGCTGGAGGCCGATGTATTGAATCTCGACGCAATTTGAGTGTTCCATCGTCATTAGGAGGCCCTGAACGTTATAATTAACTATCATTTTTGCGTCGGATTCGATAATCTAGACTCACAGGACAACGACCATAAGGAGCCCGAGGCAGCAATAGACCCTTGGAGACAAGTCGGCTGGAGGCCGATGTATTGAATCTCGACGCAATTTGAGTGTTCCATCGGCATTAGGAGGCCCTGAACGTTATAATTAACTGTCATTTTTGCGTCGGATTCGATAATCTAAACTCACAGGAGAACGACCATAAGGTGCCCGAGGCAGCAGTAGACCCTTGGAGACAAGTCGGCTGGAGGCCGATGTATTGAATCTCGACGCAATTTGAGTGTTCCATCGGCATTAGGAATCCCTGAACGTTACAATTAACTATCATTTTTGCGTCGGGTTCGAAAATCTAGACTCACAGGAGAACGATCATAAGGTGCCCGAGGCAGCAATAGACCCTTGGAGACAAGTCGGCTGGAGGACGATGTATTGAATCTCGACGCAATTTGAGTGTTCCATCGTCATTAGAAGGCCCTGAACGTTACAATTAACTATCATTTTTGCGTCGGATTCGAAAATCTAGACTCACAGGACAACGACCATAAGGTGCCCGAGGCAGCAATAGACCCTTGGAGACAAGTCGGCTGGAGGCCAATGTATTGAATCTCGACGCAATTTGAGTGTTCCATCGTCATTAGAAGGCCCTGAACGTTACAATTAACTATCATTTTTGCATCGGATTCGAAAATCTAGACTCACAGGACAACGACCATAAGGTGCCCGAGGCAGCAATAGACCCTTGGAGACAAGTCGGCTGGAGGACGAAGTATTGAATCTCGACGCAATTTGAGTGTTCCATCGTCATTAGAAGGCCCTGAACGTTACAATTAACTATCATTTTTGCGTCGGATTCGAAAATCTAGACTCACAGGACAACGACCATAGTGTGCCCCAGGCAGCAATAGACCCTTGGAGACAAGTCGGCTGGAGGCCGATGTATTGAATCTCGACGCAATTTGAGTGTTCCATCGTCATTACAAGGCCCTGAACGTTACAATTAACTATCATTTTTGCGTCGGATTCGAAAATCTAGACTCACAGGAGAACGACCATAAGGTGCCCGAGGCAGCAATAGACCCTTGGAGACAAGTCGGCTGGAGGACGATGTATTGGATCGCGACGCAATTTGAGTTTTCTATCGTCATTAGGTGGCGCTGAACGTTACAATTCACTATCATTTTTGCGTCCCATTCGAAAATCTAGACTCACAGGAGAAGGACCATGTGGTGCCCGAGGCAGCGATATCCCCTTGGAGACAAGTAGGCTGGAGGACGATGTATTGAATCTCGACGCAATTTGAGTGTTCCATCGTCATTAGAAGGCCCTGAACGTTACAATTAACTATCATTTTTGCGTCGGATTCGAAAATCTAGACTCACAGGACAACGACCATAAGGTGCCCGAGGCAGCAATAGACCCTTGGAGACAAGTCGGCTGGAGGCCGATGTATTGAATCTCGACGCAATTTGAGTGTTCCATCGTCATTATAAGGCCCTGAACGTTACAATTAACTATCATTTTTGCGTCGGATTCGAAAATCTAGACTCACAGGAGAACGACCATAAGGTGCCCGAGGCAGCAATAGACCCTTGGAGACTAGTCGGCTGGAGGACGATGTATTGAATCTCGACGCAATTTGAGTGGTCCATCGTCATTAGAAGGCCCTGAACGTTACAATTAACTATCATTTTTGCGTCGGATTCGAAAATCTAGACTCACAGGACAACGACCATAAGGTGCCCGAGGCAGCAATAGACCCTTGGAGACAAGTCGGCTGGAGGCCGATGTATTGAATCTCGACGCAATTTGAGTGTTCCATCGGCATTAGGAGGCCCTGAACGTTATAATTAACTATCATTTTTGCGTCGGATTCGAAAATCTAGACTCACAGGAGAACGACCATAAGGTGCCCGAGGCAGCAATAGACCCTTGGAGACAAGTCGGCTGGAGGACGATGTATTGAATCTCGACGCAATTTGAGTGTTCCATCGTCATTAGAAGGCCCTGAACGTTACAATTAACTATCATTTTTGCGTCGGATTCGAAAATCTAGACTCACAGGACAACGACCATAAGGTGCCCGAGGCAGCAATAGACCCTTGGAGACAAGTCGGCTGGAGGCCGATGTATTGAATCTCGACGCAATTTGAGTGTTCCATCGTCATTACAAGGCCCTGAACGTTACAATTAACTATCATTTTTGCGTCGGGTTCGAAAATCTAGACTCACAGGACAACGACCATAAGGTGCCCGAGGCAGCAATAGACCCTTGGAGACAAGTCGGCTGGAGGCCGATGTATTGAATCTCGACGCAATTTGAGTGCTCCATCGTCATTACAAGGCCCTGAACGTTACAATTAACTATCATTTTTGCGTCGGATCGAAAATCTAGACTCACAGGAGAACGACCATAAGGTGCCCGAGGCAGCAATAGACCCTTGGAGACAAGTCGGCTGGAGGACGATGTATTGGATCGCGACGCAATTTGAGTCCTCTATCGTCATTAGGAGGAGCTGAACGTTACAATTCACTATCATTTTTGCGTCGGATTCGAAAATCTAGACTCACAGGAGAAGGACCATGTGGTGCCCGAGGCAGCGATATCCCCTTGGAGACAAGTAGGCTGGAGGCCGATGTATTGAATCTCGACGCAATTTGAGTGTTCCATCGTCATTAGAAGGCCCTGAACGTTACAATTAACTATCATTTTTGCGTCGGATTCGAAAATCTAGACTCACAGGACAACGACCATAAGGTGCCCGAGGCAGCAATAGACCCTTGGAGAGAAGTCGGCTGGCGGCCGATGTATTGAATCTCGACGCAATTTGAGTGTTCCATCGGCATTAGGAGGCCCTGAACGTTATAATTAACTATCATTTTTGCGTCGGATTCGATAATCTAAACTCACAGGAGAACGACCATAAGGTGCCCGAGGCAGCAATAGACCCTTGGAGACAAGTCGGCTGGAGGCCGATGTACTGAATCTCGACGCAATTTGAGTGTTCCATCGTCATTACAAGGCCCTGAACGTTACAATTAACTATCATTTTTGCGTCGGATTCGAAAATCTAGACTCACAGGAGAACGACCATAAGGTGCCCGAGGCAGCAATAGACCCTTGGAGACAAGTCGGCTGGAGGACGATGTATTGGATCGCGATGCAATTTGAGTCTTCTGTCGTCATTAGGAGGCGCTGAACGTTACAATTAACTATCATTTTTGCGTCGGATTCGAAAATCTAGACTCACAGGACAACGACCATAAGGTGCCCGAGGCAGCAATAGACCCTTGGAGACAAGTCGGCTGGAGGCCGATGTATTGAATCTCGACGCAATTTGAGTGTTCCATCGTCATTACAAGGCCCTGAACGTTACAATTAACTATCATTTTTGCGTCGGATCGAAAATCTAGACTCACAGGAGAACGACCATAAGGTGCCCGAGGCAGCAATAGACCCTTGGAGACAAGTCGGCTGGAGGACGATGTATTGGATCGCGACGCAATTTGAGTCTTCTATCGTCATTAGGAGGCGCTGAACGTTACAATTCACTATCATTTTTGCGTCGGATTCGAAAATCTAGACTCACAGGAGAAGGACCATGTGGTGCCCGAGGCAGCGATATCCCCTTGGAGACAAGTAGGCTGGAGGCCGATGTATTGAATCTCGACGCAATTTGAGTGTTCCATCGTCATTAGAAGGCCCTGAACGTTACAATTAACTATCATTTTTGCGTCGGATTCGAAAATCTAGACTCACAGGACAACGACCATAAGGTGCCCGAGGCAGCAATAGACCCTTGGAGACAAGTCGGCTGGAGGCCGATGTATTGAATCTCGACGCAATTTGAGTAGTCCATCGTCATTACAAGGCCCTGAACGTTACAATTAACTATCATTTTTGCGTCGGATTCGAAAATCTAGACTCACAGGAGAACGACCATAAGGTGCCCGAGGCAGCAATAGACCCTTGGAGACAAGTCGGCTGGAGGACGATGTATTGAATCTCGACGCAATTTGAGTGTTCCATCGTCATTAGAAGGCCCTGAACGTTACAATTAACTATCATTTTTGCGTCGGATTCGAAAATCTAGACTCACAGGACAACGACCATAAGGTGCCCGAGGCAGCAATAGACCCTTGGAGACAAGTCGGCTGGAGGCCGATGTATTGAATCTCGACGCAATTTGAGTGTTCCATCGTCATTACAAGGCCCTGAACGTGACAATTAACTATCATTTTTGCGTCGGGTTCGAAAATCTAGACTCACAGGACAACGACCATAAGGTGCCCGAGGCAGCAATAGACCCTTGGAGACAAGTCGGCTGGAGGCCGATGTATTGAATCTCGACGCAATTTGAGTGTTCCATCGTCATTACAAGGCCCTGAACGTTACAATTAACTATCATTTTTGCGTCGGATCGAAAATCTAGACTCACAGGAGAACGACCATAAGGTGCCCGAGGCAGCAATAGACACTTGGAGACAAGTCGGCTGGAGGACGATGTATTGGATCGCGATGCAATTTGAGTCTTCTATCGTCATTAGGAGGCGCTGAACGTTACAATTAACTATCATTTTTGCGTCGGATTCGAAAATCTAGACTCACAGGAGAACGACCATAAGGTGCCCGAGGCAGCAATAGACCCTTGGAGACAAGTCGGCTGGAGGCCGATGTATTGAATCTCGACGCAATTTGAGTGTTCCATCGGCATTAGGAGGCCCTGAACGTTATAATTAACTATCATTTTTGCATCGGATTCGATAATCTAAACTCACAGGAGAACGACCATAAGGTGCCAGAGGCAGCAATAGACCCTTGGAGACAAGTCGGCTGGAGGCCGATGTATTGAATCTCGACGCAATTTGAGTGTTCCATCGGCATTAGAAGGCCCTGAACGTTACAATTAACTATCATTTTTGCGTCGGATTCGAAAATCTAGACTCACAGGAGAAGGACCATAAGGTGCCCGAGGTAGCAATAGACCCTTGGAGACAAGTCGGCTGGAGGACGATGTATTGAATCTCGACGCAATTTGAGTGTTCCATCGTCATTAGAAGGCCCTGAACGTTACAATTAACTATCATTTTTGCGTCGGATTCGAAAATCTAGACTCACAGGACAACGACCATAAGGTGCCCGAGGCAGCAATAGACCCTTGGAGACAAGTCGGCTGGAGGACGATGTATTGGATCGCGACGCAATTTGGGTCTTCTATCGTCATTAGGAGGCGCTGAACGTTACAATTCACTATCATTTTTGCGTCGGATTCAAAAATCTAGACTCACAGGAGAAGGACCATGCCCGAGGCAGCGATATCCCCTTGGAGACAAGTAGGCTGGAGGCCGATGTATTGAATCTCGACGCAATTTGAGTGTTCCATCGTCATTAGAAGGCCCTGAACGTTACAATTAACTATCATTTTTGCGTCGGATTCGAAAATCTAGACTCACAGGACAACGACCATAAGGTGCCCGAGGCAGCAATAGACCCTTGGAGACAAGTCGGCTGGAGGCCGATGTATAGAATCTCGACGCAATTTGAGTGTTCCATCGGAATTAGGACGCCCTGAACGTTATAATTAACTATCATTTTTGCGTCGGATTCGATAATCTAAACTCACAGGAGAACAACCATAAGGTGCCCGAGGCAGCAATAGACCCTTGGAGACAAGTCGGCTGGAGGCCGATGTATTGAATCTCGACGCAATTTGAGTGTTCCGTCGTCATTAGGAGGCCCTGAACGTTATAATTAACTATCATTTTTGCGTCGGATTCGATAATCTAGACTCACAGGACAACGACCATAAGGAGCCCGAGGCAGCAATAGACCCTTGGAGACAAGTCGGCTGGAGGCCGATGTATTGAATCTCGACGCAATTTGAGTGTTCCATCGGCATTAGGAGGCCCTGAACGTTATAATTAACTATCATTTTTGCGTCGGATTCGATAATCTAAACTCACAGGAGAACGACCATAAGGTGCCCGAGGCAGCAGTAGACCCTTGGAGACAAGTCGGCTGGAGGCCGATGTATTGAATCTCGACGCAATTTGAGTGTTCCATCGGCATTAGGAATCCCTGAACGTTACAATTAACTATCATTTTTGCGTCGGGTTCGAAAATCTAGACTCACAGGAGAACGACCATAAGGTGCCCGAGGCAGCAATAGACCCTTGGAGACAAGTCGGCTGGAGGACGATGTATTGAATCTCGACGCAATTTGAGTGTTCCATCGTCATTAGAAGGCCCTGAACGTTACAATTAACTATCATTTTTGCGTCGGATTCGAAAATCTAGACTCACAGGACAACGACCATAAGGTGCCCGAGGCAGCAATAGACCCTTGGAGACAAGTCGGCTGGAGGCCAATGTATTGAATCTCGACGCAATTTGAGTGTTCCATCGTCATTAGAAGGCCCTGAACGTTACAATTAACTATCATTTTTGCATCGGATTCGAAAATCTAGACTCACAGGACAACGACCATAAGGTGCCCGAGGCAGCAATAGACCCTTGGAGACAAGTCGGCTGGAGGACGAAGTATTGAATCTCGACGCAATTTGAGTGTTCCATCGTCATTAGAAGGCCCTGAACGTTACAATTAACTATCATTTTTGCGTCGGATTCGAAAATCTAGACTCACAAGACAACGACCATAAGGTGCCCCAGGCAGCAATAGACCCTTGGAGACAAGTCTGCTGGAGGCCGATGTATTGAATCTCGACGCAATTTGAGTGTTCCATCGTCATTACAAGGCCCTGAACGTTACAATTAACTATCATTTTTGCGTCGGATTCGAAAATCTAGACTCACAGGAGAACAACCATAAGGTGCCCGAGGCAGCAATAGACCCTTGGAGACAAGTCGGCTGGAGGACGATGTATTGGATCGCGACGCAATTTGGGTCTTCTATCGTCATTAGGAGGCGCTGAACGTTACAATTCACTATCATTTTTGCGTCGGATTCGATAATCTAAACTCACAGGAGAACGACCATGCCCGAGGCAGCGATATCCCCTTGGAGACAAGTAGGCTGGAGGCCGATGTATTGAATCTCGACGCAATTTGAGTGTTCCATCGTCATTAGAAGGCCCTGAACGTTACAATTAACTATCATTTTTGCGTCGGATTCGAAAATCTAGACTCACAGGACAACGACCATAAGGTGCCCGAGGCAGCAATAGACCCTTGGAGACAAGTCGGCTGGAGGCCGATGTATAGAATCTCGACGCAATTTGAGTGTTCCATCGGAATTAGGACGCCCTGAACGTTATAATTAACTATCATTTTTGCGTCGGATTCGATAATCTAAACTCACAGGAGAACAACCATAAGGTGCCCGAGGCAGCAATAGACCCTTGGAGACAAGTCGGCTGGACGCCGATGTGTTGAATCTCGACGCAATTTGAGTGTTCCATCGTCATTAGGAGGCCCTGAACGTTATAATTAACTATCATTTTTGCGTCGGATTCGATAATCTAGACTCACAGGACAACGACCATAAGGAGCCCGAGGCAGCAATAGACCCTTGGAGACAAGTCGGCTGGAGGCCGATGTATTGAATCTCGACGCAATTTGAGTGTTCCATCGGCATTAGGAGGCCCTGAACGTTATAATTAACTATCATTTTTGCGTCGGATTCGATAATCTAAACTCACAGGAGAACGACCATAAGGTGCCCGAGGCAGCAGTAGACCCTTGGAGACAAGTCGGCTGGAGGCCGATGTATTGAATCTCGACGCAATTTGAGTGTTCCATCGGCATTAGGAGGCCCTGAACGTTACAATTAACTATCATTTTTGCGTCGGGTTCGAAAATCTAGACTCACAGGAGAACGACCATAAGGTGCCCGAGGCAGCAATAGACCCTTGGAGACAAGTCGGCTGGAGGACGATGTATTGAATCTCGACGCAATTTGAGTGTTCCATCGTCATTAGAAGGCCCTGAACGTTACAATTAACTATCATTTTTGCGTCGGATTCGAAAATCTAGACTCACAGGACAACGACCATAAGGTGCCCGAGGCAGCAATAGACCCTTGGAGACAAGTCGGCTGGAGGCCAATGTATTGAATCTCGACGCAATTTGAGTGTTCCCATCGTCATTAGAAGGCCCTGAACGTTACAATTAACTATCATTTTTGCATCGGATTCGAAAATCTAGACTCACAGGACAACGACCATAAGGTGCCCGAGGCAGCAATAGACCCTTGGAGACAAAGTCGGCTGGAGGAAAAAGTATTGAATCTCGACGCAATTTGAGTGTTCCATCGTCATTAGAAGGCCCTGAACGTTACAATTAACTATCATTTTTGCGTCGGATTCGAAAATCTAGACTCACAGGACAACGACCATAAGGTGCCCCAGGCAGCAATAGACCCTTGGAGACAAGTCGGCTGGAGGCCGATGTATTGAATCTCGACGCAATTTGAGTGTTCCATCGTCATTACAAGGCCCTGAACGTTACAATTAACTATCAATTTTGCGTCGGATTCGAAAATCTAGACTCACAGGAGAACGACCATAAGGTGCCCGAGGCAGCAATAGACCCTTGGAGACAAGTCGGCTGGAGGACGATGTATTGGATCGCGACGCAATTTGAGTTTTCTATCGTCATTAGGTGGCGCTGAACGTTACAATTCACTATCATTTTTGCGTCGGATTCGAAAATCTAGACTCACAGGAGAAGGACCATGTGGTGCCCGAGGCAGCGATATCCCCTTGGAGACAAGTAGGCTGGAGGACGATGTATTGAATCTCGACGCAATTTGAGTGTTCCATCGTCATTAGAAGGCCCTGAACGTTACAATTAACTATCATTTTTGCGTCGGATTCGAAAATCTAGACTCACAGGACAACGACCATAAGGTGCCCGAGGCAGCAATAGACCCTTGGAGACAAGTCGGCTGGAGGCCGATGTATTGAATCTCGACGCAATTTGAGTGTTCCATCGGCATTAGGAGGCCATGAACGTTATAATTAACTATCATTTTTGCGTCGGATTCGATAATCTAAACTCACAGGAGAACGACCATAAGGTGCCCGAGGCAGCAATAGACCTTTGGAGACAAGTCGGCTGGAGGCCGATGTATTGAATCTCGACGCAATTTGAGTGTTCCATCGTCATTATAAGGCCCTGAACGTTACAATTAACTATCATTTTTGCGTCGGATTCGAAAATCTAGACTCACAGGAGAGCGACCATAAGGTGCCCGAGGCAGCAATAGACCCTTGGAGACAAGTCGGCTGGAGGACGATGTATTGAATCTCGACGCAATTTGAGTGGTCCATCGTCATTAGAAGGCCCTGAACGTTACAATTAACTATCATTTTTGCGTCGGATTCGAAAATCTAGACTCACAGGACAACGACCATAAGGTGCCCGAGGCAGCAATAGACCCTTGGAGACAAGTCGGCTGGAGGCCGATGTATTGAATCTCGACGCAATTTGAGTGTTCCATCGGCATTAGGAGGCCCTGAACGTTAAAATTAACTATCATTTTTGCGTCGGATTCGATAATCTAAACTCACAGGAGAACGACCATAAGGTGCCCGAGGCAGCAATAGACCCTTGGAGACAAGTCGGCTGGAGGCCGATGTATTGAATCTCGACGCAATTTGAGTGTTCCATCGTCATTACAAGGCCCTGAACGTACAATTAACTATCATTTTTGCGTCGGATTCGAAAATCTAGGCTCACAGGAGAACGACCATAAGGTGCCCGAGGCAGCAATAGACCCTTGGAGACAACTCGGCTGGAGGACGATGTATTGGATCGCGACGCAATTTGAGTCTTCTATCGTCATTAGGAGGCGCTGAACGTTACAATTAACTATCATTTTTGCGTCGGATTCGAAAATCTAGACTCACAGGAGAACGACCATAAGGTGCCCGAGGCAGCAATAGACCCTTGGAGACAAGTCGGCTGGAGGACGATGTATTGAATCTCGACGCAATTTGAGTGTTCCATCGTCATTAGAAGGCCCTGAACGTTACAATTAACTATCATTTTTGCGTCGGATTCGAAAATCTAGACTCACAGGACAACGACCATAAGGTGCCCGAGGCAGCAATAGACCCTTGGAGACAAGTCGGCTGGAGGCCGATGTATTGAATCTCGACGCAATTTGAGTGTTCCATCGTCATTACAAGGCCCTGAACGTTACAATTAACTATCATTTTTGCGTCGGGTTCGAAAATCTAGACTCACAGGACAACGACCTTAAGGTGCCCGAGGCAGCAATAGACCCTTGGAGACAAGTCGGCTGGAGGCCGATGTATTGAATCTCGACGCAATTTGAGTGTTCCATCGTCATTACAAGGACCTGAACGTTACAATTAACTATCATTTTTGCGTCGGATCGAAAATCTAGACTCACAGGAGAACGACCATAAGGTGCCCGAGGCAGCAATAGACCCTTGGAGACAAGTCGGCTGGAGGACGATGTATTGGATCGCGACGCAATTTGAGTCCTCTATCGTCATTAGGAGGCGCTGAACGTTACAATTCACTATCATTTTTGCGTCGGATTCGAAAATCTAGACTCACAGGAGAAGGACCATGTGGTGCCCGAGGCAGCGATATCCCCTTGGAGACAAGTAGGCTGGAGGCCGATGTATTGAATCTCGACGCAATTTGAGTGTTCCATCGTCATTAGAAGGCCCTGAATGTTACAATTAACTATCATTTTTGCGTCGGATTCGAAAATCTAGACTCACAGGACAACGACCATAAGGTGCCCGAGGCAGCAATAGACCCTTGGAGAGATGTCGGCTGGCGGCCGATGTATTGAATCTCGACGCAATTTGAGTGTTCCATCGGCATTAGGAGGCCCTGAACGTTATAATTAACTATCATTTTTGCGTCGGATTCGATAATCTAAACTCACAGGAGAACGACCATAAGGTGCCCGAGGCAGCAATAGACCCTTGGAGACAAGTCGGCTGGAGGCCGATGTACTGAATCTCGATGCAATTTGAGTGTTCCATCGTCATTACAAGGCCCTGAACGTTACAATTAACTATCATTTTTGCGTCGGATTCGAAAATCTAGACTCACAGGAGAACGACCATAAGGTGCCCGAGGCAGCAATAGACCCTTGGAGACAAGTCGGCTGGAGGACGATGTATTGGATCGCGATGCAATTTGAGTCTTCTATCGTCATTAGGAGGCGCTGAACGTTACAGTTAACTATCATTTTTGCGTCGGATTCGAAAATCTAGACTCACAGGACAACGACCATAAGGTGCCCGAGGCAGCAATAGACCCTTGGAGCGAAGTCGGCTGGAGGCCGATGTATTGAATCTCGACGCAATTTGAGTGTTCCATCGGCATTAGGAGGCCCTGAACGTTATAATTAACTATCATTTTTGCGTCGGATTCGATAATCTAAACTCACAGGAGAACGACCATAAGGTGCCCGAGGCAGCAATAGACCCTTGGAGACAAGTCGGCTGGAGGCCGATGTATTGAATCTCGACGCAATTTGAGTGTTCCATCGGCATTAGGAGGCCCTGAACGTTACAATTAACTATCATTTTTGCGTCGGATTCGAAAATCTAGACTCACAGGACAACGACCATAAGGTGCCCGAGGCAACAATAGACCCTTGGAGACAAGTCGGCTGGAGGACGATGTATTGAATCTCGACGCAATTTGAGTGTTCCATCGTCATTAGAAGGCCCTGAACGTTACAATTAACTATCATTTTTGCGTCGGATTCGAAAATCTAGACTCACAGGACAACGACCATAAGGTGCCCGAGGCAGCAATAGACCCTTGGAGACAAGTCGGCTGGAGGACGATGTATTGGATCGCGACGCAATTTGGGTCTTCTATCGTCATTAGGAGGCGCTGAACGTTACAATTCACTATCATTTTTGCGTCGGATTCGAAAATCTAGACTCACAGGAGAAGGACCATGTGGTGCCCGAGGCAGCGATATCCCCTTGGAGACAAGTAGGCTGGAGGCCGATGTATTGAATCTCGACGCAATTTGAGTGTTCCATCGTCATTAGAAGGCCCTGAACGTTACAATTAAATATCATTTTTGCGTCGGATTCGAAAATCTAGACTCACAGGACAACGACCATAAGGTGCCCGAGGTAGCAATAGACCCTTGGAGACAAGTCGGCTGGAGGCCGATGTATAGAATCTCGACGCAATTTGAGTGTTCCATCGAAATTAGGACGCCCTGAACGTTATAATTAACTGTCATTTTTGCGTCGGATTCGATAATCTAGACTCACAGGACAACGACCATAAGGAGCCCGAGGCAGCAATAGACCCTTGGAGACAAGTCGGCTGGAGGCCGATGTATTGAATCTCGACGCAATTTGAGTGTTCCATCGGCATTAGGAGGCCCTGAACGTTATAATTAACTATCATTTTTGCGTCGGATTCGATAATCTAAACTCACAGGAGAACGACCATAAGGTGCCCGAGGCAGCAGTAGACCCTTGGAGACAAGTCGGCTGGAGGCCGATGTATTGAATCTCGACGCAATTTGAGTGTTCCATCGGCATTAAGAGTCCCTGAACGTTACAATTAACTATCATTTTTGCGTCGGGTTCGAAAATCTAGACTCACAGGAGAACGACCATAAGGTGCCCGAGGCAGCAATAGACCCTTGGAGACAAGTCGGCTGGAGGACGATGTATTGAATCTCGACGCAATTTGAGTGTTCCATCGTCATTAGAAGGCCCTGAACGTTACAATTAACTATCATTATTACGTCGGATTCGAAAATCTAGACTCACAGGACAACGACCATAAGGTGCCCGAGGCAGCAATAGACCCTTGGAGACAAGTCGGCTGGAGGCCAATGTATTGAATCTCGACGCAATTTGAGTGTTCCATCGTCATTAGAAGGCCCTGAACGTTACAATTAACTATCATTTTTGCATCGGATTCGAAAATCTAGACTCACATGACAACGACCATAAGGTGCCCGAGGCAGCAATAGACCCTTGGAGACAAGTCGGCTGGAGGACGAAGTATTGAATCTCGACGCAATTTGAGTGTTCCATCGTCATTAGAAGGCCCTGAACGTTACAATTAACTATCATTTTTGCGTCGGATTCGAAAATCTAGACTCACAGGACAACGACCATAAGGTGCCCCAGGCAGCAATAGACCCTTGGAGACAAGTCGGCTGGAGGCCGATGTATTGAATCTCGACGCAATTTGAGTGTTCCATCGTCATTACAAGGCCCTGAACGTTACAATTAACTATCATTTTTGCGTCGGATTCGAAAATCTAGACTCACAGGAGAACGACCATAAGGTGCCCGAGGCAGCAATAGACCCTTGGAGACAAGTCGGCTGGAGGACGATGTATTGGATCGCGACGCAATTTGAGTTTTCTATCGTCATTAGGTGGCGCTGAACGTTACAATTCACTATCATTTTTGCGTCGGATTCGAAAATCTAGACTCACAGGACAACGACCATAAGGTGCCCGAGGCAGCGATATCCCCTTGGAGACAAGTAGGCTGGAGGACGATGTATTGAATCTCGACGCAATTTGAGTGTTCCATCGTCATTAGAAGGCCCTGAACGTTACAATTAACTATCATATTTGCGTCGGATTCGAAAATCTAGACTCACAGGACAACGACCATAAGGTGCCCGAGGCAGCAATAGACCCTTGGAGACAAGTCGGCTGGAGGCCGATGTATTGAATCTCGACGCAATTTGAGTGTTCCATCGGCATTAGGAGGCCATGAACGTTATAATTAACTATCATTTTTGCGTCGGATTCGATAATCTAAACTCACAGGAGAACGACCATAAGGTGCCCGAGGCAGCAATAGACCCTTGGAGACAAGTCGGCTGGAGGCCGATGTATTGAATCTCGACGCAATTTGAGTGTTCCATCGTCATTATAAGGCCCTGAACGTTACAATTAACTATCATTTTTGCGTCGGATTCGAAAATCTAGACTCACAGGAGAACGACCATAAGGTGCCCGAGGCAGCAATAGACCCTTGGAGACAAGTCGGCTGGAGGACGATGTATTGAATCTCGACGCAATTTGAGTGTTCCATCGTCATTAGAAGGCCCTGAACGTTACAATTAACTATCATTTTTGCGTCGGATTCGAAAATCTAGACTCACAGGACAACGACCATAAGGTGCCCGAGGCAGCAATAGACCCTTGGAGACAAGTAGGCTGGAGGCCGATGTATTGAATCTCGACGCAATTTGAGTGTTCCATCGTCATTACAAGGCCCTGAACGTTACAATTAACTATCATTTTTGCGTCGGATTCGAAAATCTAGACTCACAGGAGAACGACCATAAGGTGCCCGAGGCAGCAATAGACCCTTGGAGACAAGTCGGCTGCAGGACGAAGTATTGAATCTCGACGCAATTTGAGTGTTCCATCGTCATTAGAAGGCCCTGAACGTTACAATTAACTATCATTTTTGCGTCGGATTCGAAAATCTAGACTCACAGGACAACGACCATAAGGTGCCCGAGGCAGCAATAGACCCTTGGAGACAAGTCGGCTGGAGGCCGATGTATTGAATCTCGACGCAATTTGAGTGTTCCATCGTCATTACAAGGCCCTGAACGTTACAATTAACTATCATTTTTGCGTCGGATTCGAAAATCTAGACTCACAGGAGAACGACCATAAGGTGCCCGAGGCAGCAATAGACCCTTGGAGACAAGTCGGCTGGAGGACGATGTATTGGATCGCGACGCAATTTGAGTCTTCTATCGTCATTAGGAGGCGCTGAACGTTACAATTCACTATCATTTTTGCGTCGGATTCGAAAATCTAGACTCACAGGAGAAGGACCATGTGGTGCCCGAGGCAGCGATATCCCCTTGGAGACAAGTAGGCTGGAGGCCGATGTATTGAATCTCGACGCAATTTGAGTGTTCCATCGTCATTAGAAGGTCCTGAACGTTACAATTAACTATCATTTTTGCGTCGGATTCGAAAATCTAGACTCACAGGACAACGACCATAAGGTGCCCGAGGCAGCAATAGACCCTTGGAGACAAGTCGGCTGGAGGCCGATGTATTGAATCTCGACGCAATTTGAGTGTTCCATCGGCATTAGGAGGCCCTGAACGTTACAATTAACTATTATTTTTGCGTCGGATTCGAAAATCTAGACTCACAGGAGAACGACCATAAGGTGCCCGAGGCAGCAACACACCCTTGGAGACAAGTCGGCTGGAGGACGATGTATTGGATCGCGACGCAATTTGAGTCTTCTATCGTCATTAGGAGGCGCTGAACGTTACAATTCACTATCATCTTTGCGTCGGATTCGAAAATCTAGACTCACAGGACAACGACCATAAGGTGCCCGAGGCAGCAATAGACCCTTGGAGACAAGTCGGCTGGAGGCCGATGTACTGAATCTCGACGCAATTTGAGTGTTCCATCGTCATTACAAGGCCCTGAACGTTACAATTAACTATCATTTTTGCGTCGGATTCGAAAATCTAGACTCACAGGAGAACGACCATAAGGTGCCCGAGGCAGCAATAGACCCTTGGAGACAAGTCGGCTGGAGGACGATGTATTGGATCGCGATGCAATTTGAGTCTTCTATCGTCATTAGGAGGCGCTGAACGTTACAATTAACTATCATTTTTGCGTCGGATTCGAAAATCTAGACTCACAGGACAACGACCATAAGGTGCCCGAGGCAGCAATAGACCCTTGGAGACAAGTCGGCTGGAGGCCGATGTATTGAATCTCGACGCAATTTGAGTGTTCCATCGGCATTAGGAGGCCCTGAACGTTATAATTAACTATCATTTTTGCGTCGGATTCGATAATCTAAACTCACAGGAGAACGACCATAAGGTGCCCGAGGCAGCAATAGACCCTTGGAGACAAGTCGGCTGGAGGCCGATGTATTGAATCTCGACGCAATTTGAGTGTTCCATCGGCATTAGGAGGCCCTGAACGTTACAATTAACTATCATTTTTGCGTCGGATTCGAAAATCTAGACTCACAGGACAACGACCATAAGGTGCCCGAGGCAGCAATAGACCCTTGGAGACAAGTCGGCTGGAGGACGATGTATTGAATCTCGACGCAATTTGAGTGTTCCATCGTCATTAGAAGGCCCTGAACGTTACAATTAACTATCATTTTTGCGTCGGATTCGAAAATCTAGACTCACAGGACAACGACCATAAGGTGCCCGAGGCAGCAATAGACCCTTGGAGACAAGTCGGCTGGAGGACGATGTATTGGATCGCGACGCAATTTGGGACTTCTTTCGTCATTAGGAGGCGCTGAACGTTACAATTCACTATCATTTTTGCGTCGGATTCGAAAATCTAGACTCACAGGAGAAGGACCATGTGGTGCCCGAGGCAGCGATATCCCCTTGGAGACAAGTAGGCTGGAGGCCGATGTATTGAATCTCGACGCAATTTGAGTGTTCCATCGTCATTAGAAGGCCCTGAACGTTACAATTAACTATCATTTTTGCGTCGGATTCGAAAATCTAGACTCACAGGACAACGACCATAAAGTGCCCGAGGCAGCAATAGACCCTTGGAGACAAGTCGGCTGGAGGCCGATGTATAGAATCTCGACGCAATTTGAGTGTTCCATCGGAATTAGGACGCCCTGAACGTTATAATTAACTATCATTTTTGCGTCGGATTCGATAATCTAGACTCACAGGACAACGACCATAAGGTGCCCGAGGCAGCAATAGACCCTTGGAGACAAGTCGGCTGGAGGACGATGTATTGAATCTCGACGCAATTTGAGTGTTCCATCGGCATTAGGAGGCCCTGAACGTTATAATTAACTATCATTTTTGCGTCGGATTCGATAATCTAAACTCACAGGAGAACGACCATAAGGTGCCCGAGGCAGCAGTAGACCCTTGGAGACAAGTCGGCTGGAGGCCGATGTATTGAATCTCGACGCAATTTGAGTGTTCCATCGGCATTAGGAGGCCCTGAACGTTACAATTAACTATCATTTTTGCGTCGGGTTCGAAAATCTAGACTCACAGGAGAACGACCATAAGGTGCCCGAGGCAGCAATAGACCCTTGGAGACAAGTCGGCTGGAGGACGATGTATTGAATCTCGACGCAATTTGAGTGTTCCATCGTCATTAGAAGGCCCTGAACGTTACAATTAACTATCATTTTTGCGTCGGATTCGAAAATCTAGACTCACAGGACAACGACCATAAGGTGCCCGAGGCAGCAATAGACCCTTGGAGACAAGTCGGCTGGAGGCCAATGTATTGAATCTCGACGCAATTTGAGTGTTCCATCGTCATTAGAAGGCCCTGAACGTTACAATTAACTATCATTTTTGCATCGGATTCGAAAATCTAGACTCACAGGACAACGACCATAAGGTGCCCGAGGCAGCAATAGACCCTTGGAGACAAGTCGGCTGGAGGACGAAGTATTGAATCTCGACGCAATTTGAGTGTTCCATCGTCATTAGAAGGCCCTGAACGTTACAATTAACTATCATTTTTGCGTCGGATTCGAAAATCTAGACTCACAGGACAACGACCATAAGGTGCCCCAGGCAGCAATAGACCCTTGGAGACAAGTCGGCTGGAGGACGATGTATTGGATCGCGACGCAATTTGAGTTTTCTATCGTCATTAGGTGGCGCTGAACGTTACAATTCACTATCATTTTTGCGTCGGATTCGAAAATCTAGACTCACAGGACAACGACCATAAGGTGCCCGAGGCAGCGATATCCCCTTGGAGACAAGTAGGCTGGAGGACGATGTATTGAATCTCGACGCAATTTGAGTGTTCCATCGTCATTAGAAGGCCCTGAACGTTACAATTAACTATCATTTTTGCGTCGGATTCGAAAATCTAGACTCACAGGACAACGACCATAAGGTGCCCGAGGCAGCAATAGACCCTTGGAGACAAGTCGGCTGGAGGCCGATGTATTGAATCTCGACGCAATTTGAGTGTTCCATCGGCATTAGGAGGCCATGAACGTTATAATTAACTATCATTTTTGCGTCGGATTCGATAATCTAAACTCACAGGAGAACGACCATAAGGTGCCCGAGGCAGCAATAGATCCTTGGAGACAAGTCGGCTGGAGGCCGATGTATTGAATCTCGACGCAATTTGAGTGTTCCATCGTCATTATAAGGCCCTGAACGTTACAATTAACTATCATTTTTGCGTCGGATTCGAAAATCTAGACTCACAGGAGAACGACCATAAGGTGCCCGAGGCAGCAATAGACCCTTGGAGACAAGTCGGCTGGAGGACGATGTATTGAATCTCGACGCAATTTGAGTGTTCCATCGTCATTAGAAGGCCCTGAACGTTACAATTAACTATCATTTTTGCGTCGGATTCGAAAATCTAGACTCACAGGACAACGACCATAAGGTGCCCGAGGCAGCAATAGACCCTTGGAGACAAGTCGGCTGGAGGCCGATGTATTGAATCTCGACGCAATTTGAGTGTTCCATCGTCATTACAAGGCCCTGAACGTTACAATTAACTATCATTTTTGCGTCGGATTCGAAAATCTAGACTCACAGGAGAACGACCATAAGGTGCCCGAGGCAGCAATAGACCCTTGGAGACAAGTCTGCTGGAGGACGAAGTATTGAATCTCGACGCAATTTGAGTGTTCCATCGTCATTAGAAGGCCCTGAACGTTACAATTAACTATCATTTTTGCGTCGGATTCGAAAATCTAGACTCACAGGACAACGACCATAAGGTGCCCGAGGCAGCAATAGACCCTTGGAGACAAGTCGGCTGGAGGCCGATGTATTGAATCTCGACGCAATTTGAGTGTTCCATCGTCATTACAAGGCCCTGAACGTTACAATTAACTATCATTTTTGCGTCGGATTCGAAAATCTAGACTCACAGGAGAACGACCATAAGGTGCCCGAGGCAGCAATAGACCCTTGGAGACAAGTCGGCTGGAGGCCGATGTATTGAATCTCGATGCAATTTGAGTGTTCCATCGTCATTAGAAGGCCCTGAACGTTACAATTAACTATCATTTTTGCGTCGGATTCGAAAATCTAGACTCACAGGAGAACGACCATAAGGTGCCCGAGGCAGCAATAGACCCTTGGAGACAAGTCGGCTGGAGGCCGATGTATTGAATCTCGACGCAATTTGAGTGTTCCATCGTCATTACAAGGCCCTGAACGTTACAATTAACTATCATTTTTGCGTCGGATTCGAAAATCTAGACTCACAGTACAACGACCATAAGGTGCCCGAGGCAGCAATAGACCCTTGGAGACAAGTCGGCTGGAGGCCGATGTATTGAATCTCGACGCAATTTGAGTGTTCCATCGTCATTACAAGGCCCTGAACGTTACAATTAACTATCATTTTTGCGTCGGATTCGAAAATCTAGACTCACAGGGAGAACGACCATAAGGTGCCCGAGGCAGCAATAGACCCTTGGAGACAAGTCGGCTGGAGGACGAAGTATTGAATCTCGACGCAATTTGAGTGTTCCATCGTCATTAGAAGGCCCTGAACGTTACAATTAACTATCATTTTTGCGTCGGATTCGAAATCTAGACTCACAGGACAACGACCATAAGGTGCCCGAGGCAGCAATAGACCCTTGGAGACAAGTCGGCTGGAGGCCGATGTATTGAATCTCGACGCAATTTGAGTGTTCCATCGTCATTACAAGGCCCTGAACGTTACAATTAACTATCATTTTTGCGTCGGATTCGAAAATCTAGACTCACAGGAGAACGACCATAAGGTGCCCGAGGCAGCAATAGACCCTTGGAGACAAGTCGGCTGGAGGACGATGTATTGGATCGCGACGCAATTTGAGTCTTCTATCGTCATTAGGAGGCGCTGAACGTTACAATTCACTATCATTTTTGCGTCGGATTCGAAAATCTAGACTCACAGGAGATGGACCATGTGGTGCCCGAGGCAGCGATATCCCCTTGGAGACAAGTAGGCTGGAGGCCGATGTATTGAATCTCGACGCAATTTGAGTGTTCCATCGTCATTAGAAGGTCCTGAACGTTACAATTAACTATCATTTTTGCGTCGGATCCGAAAATCTAGACTCACAGGACAACGACCATAAGGTGCCCGAGGCAGCAATAGACCCCTTGGAGACAAGTCGGCTGGAGGCCGATGTATTGAATCTCGACGCAATTTGAGTGTTCCATCGGCATTAGGAGGCCCTGAACGTTACAATTAACTATTATTTTTTGCGTCGGATTCGAAAATCTAGACTCACAGGAGAACGACCATAAGGTGCCCGAGGCAGCAATAGACCCTTGGAGACAAGTCGGCTGGAGGACGATGTATTGGATCGCGACGCAATTTGAGTCTTCTATCGTCATTAGGAGGCGCTGAACGTTACAATTAACTATCATTTTTGCGTCGGATTCGAAAATCTAGACTCACAGGACAACGACCATAAGGTGCCCGAGGCAGCAATAGACCCTTGGAGACAAGTCGGCTGGAGGCCGATGTATTGAATCTCGACGCAATTTGAGTGTTCCATCGTCATTAGGAGGCCCTGAACGTTACAATTAACTATCATTTTTGCGTCGGATTCGAAAATCTAGACTCACAGGACAACGACCATAAGGTGCCCGAGGCAGCAATAGACCCTTGGAGACAAGTCGGCTGGAGGCCGATGTATTGAATCTCGACGCAATTTGAGTGTTCCATCGTCATTACAAGGCCCTGAACGTTACAATTAACTATCATTTTTTGCGTCGGATTCGAAAATCTAGACTCACAGGAGAACGACCATAAGGTGCCCGAGGCAGCAATAGACCCTTGGAGACAAGTCGGGCTGCAGGACGAAGTATTGAATCTCGACGCAATTTGAGTGTTCCATCGTCATTAGAAGGCCCTGAACGTTACAATTAACTATCATTTTTGCGTCGGATTCGAAAATCTAGACTCACAGGACAACGACCATAAGGTGCCCGAGGCAGCAATAGACCCTTGGAGACAAGTCGGCTGGAGGCCGATGTATTGAATCTCGACGCAATTTGAGTGTTCCATCGTCATTACAAGGCCCTGAACGTTACAATTAACTATCATTTTTGCGTCGGATTCGAAAATCTAGACTCACAGGAGAACGACCATAAGGTGCCCGAGGCAGCAATAGACCTTTGGAGACAAGTCGGCTGGAGGACGATGTATTGGATCGCGACGCAATTTGAGTCTTCTATCGTCATTAGGAGGCGCTGAACGTTACAATTCACTATCATTTTTGCGTCGGATTCGAAAATCTAGACTCACAGGAGAAGGACCATGTGGTGCCCGAGGCAGCGATATCCCCTTGGAGACAAGTAGGCTGGAGGCCGATGTATTGAATCTCGACGCAATTTGAGTGTTCCATCGTCATTAGAAGGTCCTGAACGTTACAATTAACTATCATTTTTGCGTCGGATTCGAAAATCTAGACTCACAGGACAACGACCATAAGGTGCCCGAGGCAGCAATAGACCCTTGGAGACAAGTCGGCTGGAGGCCGATGTATTGAATCTCGACGCAATTTGAGTGTTCCATCGGCATTAGGAGGCCCTGAACGTTACAATTAACTATTATTCTTGCGTCGGATTCGAAAATCTAGACTCACAGGAGAACGACCATAAGGTGCCCGAGGCAGCAATAGACCCTTGGAGACAAGTCGGCTGGAGGACGATGTATTGGATCGCGACGCAATTTGAGTCTTCTATCGTCATTAGGAGGCGCTGAACGTTACAATTAACTATCATTTTTGCGTCGGATTCGAAAATCTAGACTCACAGGACAACGACCATAAGGTGCCCGAGGCAGCAATAGACCCTTGGAGACAAGTCGGCTGGAGGCCGATGTACTGAATCTCGACGCAATTTGAGTGTTCCATCGTCATTACAAGGCCCTGAACGTTACAATTAACTATCATTTTTGCGTCGGATTCGAAAATCTAGACTCACAGGAGAACGACCATAAGGTGCCCGAGGCAGCAATAGACCCTTCGAGACAAGTCGGCTGGAGGCCGATGTATTGAATCTCGACGCAATTTGAGTGTTCCATCGGCATTAGGAGGCCCTGAACGTTACAATTAACTATCATTTTTGCGTCGGATTCGAAATCTAGACTCACAGGACAACGACCATAAGGTGCCCGAGGCAGCAATAGACCCTTGGAGACAAGTCGGCTGGAGGACGATGTATTGAATCTCGACGCAATTTGAGTGTTCCATCGTCATTAGAAGGCCCTGAACGTTACAATTAACTATCATTTTTGCGTCGGATTCGAAAATCTAGACTCACAGGACAACGACCATAAGGTGCCCGAGGCAGCAATAGACCCTTGGAGACAAGTCGGCTGGAGGACGATGTATTGGATCGCGACGCAATTTGGGTCTTCTATCGTCATTAGGAGGCGCTGAACGTTACAATTCACTATCATTTTTGCGTCGGATTCGAAAATCTAGACTCACAGGAGAAGGACCATGTGGTGCCCGAGGCAGCGATATCCCCTTGGAGACAAGTAGGCTGGAGGCCGATGTATTGAATCTCGACGCAATTTGAGTGTTCCATCGTCATTAGAAGGCCCTGAACGTTACAATTAACTATCATTTTTGCGTCGGATTCGAAAATCTAGACTCACAAGACAACGACCATAAGGTGCCCGAGGCAGCAATAGACCCTTGGAGACAAGTCGGCTGGAGGCCGATGTATAGAATCTCGACGCAATTTGAGTGTTCCATCGGAATTAGGACGCCCTGAACGTTATAATTAACTATCATTTTTGCGTCGGATTCGATAATCTAGACTCACAGGACAACGACCATAAGGAGCCCGAGGCAGCAATAGACCCTTGGAGACAAGTCGGCTGGAGGCCGATGTATTGAATCTCGACGCAATTTGAGTGTTCCATCGGCATTAGGAGGCCCTGAACGTTATAATTAACTATCATTTTTGCGTCGGATTCGATAATCTAAACTCACAGGAGAACGACCATAAGGTGCCCGAGGCAGCAGTAGACCCTTGGAGACAAGTCGGCTGGAGGCCGATGTATTGAATCTCGACGCAATTTGAGTGTTCCATCGGCATTAGGAGGCCCTGAACGTTACAATTAACTATCATTTTTGCGTCGGGTTCGAAAATCTAGACTCACAGGAGAACGACCATAAGGTGCCCGAGGCAGCAATAGACCCTTGGAGACAAGTCGGCTGGAGGACGATGTATTGAATCTCGACGCAATTTGAGTGTTCCATCGTCATTAGAAGGCCCTGAACGTTACAATTAACTATCATTTTTGCGTCGGATTCGAAAATCTAGACTCACAGGACAACGACCATAAGGTGCCCGAGGCAGCAATAGACCCTTGGAGACAAGTCGGCTGGAGGCCAATGTATTGAATCTCGACGCAATTTGAGTGTTCCATCGTCATTAGAAGGCCCTGAACGTTACAATTAACTATCATTTTTGCGTCGGATTCGAAAATCTAGACTCACAGGACAACGACCATAAGGTGCCCCAGGCAGCAATAGACCCTTGGAGACAAGTCGGCTGGAGGCCGATGTATTGAATCTCGACGCAATTTGAGTGTTCCATCGTCATTACAAGGCCCTGAACGTTACAATTAACTATCATTTTTTGCGTCGGATTCGAAAATCTAGACTCACAGGAGAACGACCATAAGGTGCCCGAGGCAGCAATAGACCCTTGGAGACAAGTCGGCTGGAGGACGATGTATTGGATCGCGACGCAATTTGAGTTTTCTATCGTCATTAGGTGGCGCTGAACGTTACAATTCACTATCATTTTTGCGTCGGATTCGAAAATCTAGACTCACAGGACAACGACCATAAGGTGCCCGAGGCAGCGATATCCCCTTGGAGACAAGTAGGCTGGAGGACGATGTATTGAATCTCGACGCAATTTGAGTGTTCCATCGTCATTAGAAGGCCCTGAACGTTACAATTAACTATCATTTTTGCGTCGGATTCGAAAATCTAGACTCACAGGACAACGACCATAAGGTGCCCGAAGGCAGCAATAGACCCTTGGAGACAAGTCGGCTGGAGGCCGATGTATTGAATCTCGACGCAATTTGAGTGTTCCATCGGCATTGGGAGGCCATGAACGTTATAATTAACTATCATTTTTGCGTCGGATTCGATAATCTAAACTCACAGGAGAACGACCATAAGGTGCCCGAGGCAGCAATAGATCCTTGGAGACAAGTCGGCTGGAGGCCGATGTATTGAATCTCGACGCAATTTGAGTGTTCCATCGTCATTATAAGGCCCTGAACGTTACAATTAACTATCATTTTTGCGTCGGATTCGAAAATCTAGACTCACAGGGAGAACGACCATAAGGTGCCCGAGGCAGCAATAGACCCCTTGGAGACAAGTCGGCTGGAGGACGATGTATTGAATCTCGACGCAATTTGAGTGTTCCATCGTCATTAGAAGGCCCTGAACGTTACAATTAACTATCATTTTTGCGTCGGATTCGAAAATCTAGACTCACAGGACAACGACCATAAGGTGCCCGAGGCAGCAATAGACCCTTGGAGACAAGTCGGCTGGAGGCCGATGTATTGAATCTCGACGCAATTTGAGTGTTCCATCGTCATTACAAGGCCCTGAACGTTACAATTAACTATCATTTTTTGCGTCGGATTCGAAAATCTAGACTCACAGGAGAACGACCATAAGGTGCCCGAGGCAGCAATAGACCCTTGGAGACAAGTCGGCTGGAGGACGAAGAATTGAATCTCGACGCAATTTGAGTGTTCCATCGTCATTAGAAGGCCCTGAACGTTACAATTAACTATCATTTTTGCGTCGGATTCGAAAAT